>NC_053116.1:7450084-7750084 GCF_010015445.1 Perca fluviatilis
GACATGTAATGCATCGTGAATTTCACTTTTTCGCCACACATTGCACGTATTTCACAGGTAGAAACCCGTGTTATTTGTACGCTTTCAAGTGAGACCGGGTTGAATAATTCCGAAAAAAAAGAAAGAAAAAGAAAGATAAAAAGAAAGAAACAACGGAAGAAAAAGAAAGATAAAAAATATTAAAAAAGAAATAAAAAGAAAGATAGATAAAAAAAGATAGAAAGAAAAATAGATTTTATCTTTTACGCTCCAGTTGTTTTTCTTTAACCCCTCATGTATCAAAGTAGACACAATTCTCGTTGGTTTGGAGTCCCCTTATCGGTTATTTTTACCGTCTGTTTTTGAGTAAAAGTGAAGGATTTTTTTAAGTCCACTGTTAGCAGTTTCATAGTTTTGCTCTATAAATAAAGCTTTCACATCTTTCTGTTGTAACACCACAATGAGGAAGCGACTAACTGTGAAAGAGACACCTGATGTCGTTTTGATCTCGTTTTAAATCATGGCACTGATCGCGTTTGTGACAGCCTGCAGGATGTATAAGATATAAGAAACAGAGAACAGAGAAACAGAGAACTTTGTGGCTGCAGTCATGTGTTAAAAAGAGCAAAATTTAGATACAAGAAAGAAACAACTTCATACAAACTATACGTCTCTAATTGGCCTGTTTTCTCAGCTTTAAATCTAAACTGTAACTTTGCTTTACATGGGATTTTGGATTTTAAAAGATTTTTTAAGGATTTAAAAGTCAAAATTCATCGCCGTGTCAAAGGGGCTTCACAGCAACTTTGTCAGGAAACAACTCATACTCAACAAGTTCACATAACACTTCCATATCATAATCATAATTATTATGACTGTAATATAACACTACACTTTATTCAGCACTTTGTAAAGCAAGCATTAAAACACTTCAGGACTGCAGTGAGGGGAATAAAACCAGACAATAAAAGGTAACACTTTACTTGAAGGTATCTACATAAGAGTGACATGACAGTGTCATGAACACATGACACTGTCATGACACATGAACCCTAACCATAACCATAACCATAACTTGTCATGACAAAAACCGAATGACACTTAAAAGAAGCGTTATGTCACAAACGTTTATGACTTGTTTATGATGTATATGACACGTTCATGACAGTGTCATGTCACTCTTATGTAGATACCTTCAAGTAAAGTGTATCCCAAAAAAAAAAAAAAGTGAGATAAAAAAAAAGAATAGCATTAATAAAAAGCGTTGCAAAAACAAAGTACCATTCATCACCATCGTCATCATCACCATCATCATCACCCACCTTGATCATCATCATCACCATCACCATCATACTGTGGGCGTGTGAAGCTATAAACTGTGTAAACCACAGAGAGGAGGGGAGAAATCACATGGAGCCGCATCCTGAATGATCACACACTAACTGGTAGACTGAAGTGATAAAAACATTTCTCCTGCATTTTGTTGATTTTTCTTCATCAGGATTAAATTCAGAATGAACATCCAGCATGTTCTGCTCCTCTGCTTCTTATCAGGTGAGCACTGATTGCCTGTCTGCTGTGTGCAATGTTTCTGTTTGTGTTTAAAGCCCTGCTTGATCTCACCCCGAGCTAAACGACAGAACTTTTCTTACATTAGTTTAGTTTAGATAGACTGTGTTGATCCGTAAACGGGACTATACAGCAGCAAAATATCTGACACACAGCACACATAGAGAATATACGAGATCAACTATTTAAAAAGTGGCGAATAAAAATGTACAACCTACTTAAACAGTATCTATAAAGTTGTAAGGATAAACTATGTTTGTGCAAGTTGCACTTAGGGCAGTATTGCGATGTATATGAGTCGTATCAGTGATCAGTGATGAAGTATTGAAAAGTGTTATTGCCTGTGAAAGGAATAATTTGATGGATTATGATTTAGATTATGACTTCCTATGCAGTACAGCCTGGCCCACGTCGAAAACATCTTGGAGACATGGCCCTCTCAGTAGCAGAACCAAAAAATCCCTGAAATAGTCTCCCTCCCTGTAAATATACAGTACAGAATCTTATACATATGTACACAATGTACACATAAAAGGAATTTGACTGCGGTCTTAGGTTGCTCTCAGCCTCTCAATGCACCTAAGTTACAACACAGAACAGTTTAGAGGAAGATAGAAATAGACCTACAGCTAAAACATGGACAACCAAGCTGCACAAAACATAGAACTATACAAGTAGGTGTACATGCAGTATAAACAATGACCAAGAGCAAGTCTACATATATAAGAATGTACATAGCAGAGTGCAAGTAATGTTTTAAGGCAGAACCTATCCTTTAGCATCTAAATAAACAAAAATAAAGTTGCACAAAAAAAGAGACTTCTGCAACTGCAACTACTTTTGAACATGTTAAAAATAAAAAGATAAAAGATAAATAAGAACATGTACATTTCAAGCAAAATAAACTAAATACTCAGCAAACATATCTTTCACAATTATTGTTAATGATTCAAATAAGGATTCCCATGTTCCAAAAGAAATAGGAAGAAAAAAAACAACTTTTCTGGTCCTACCCCTTTTTCTACTAAACGTACTTGTATACAAACATTTTAATTATTCACTTATTTATACATGTAAACACAGACATGCATGCATATATATATATATATATATATATATATATATATATATATATATATATATATATATATATATATAGAGAGAGAGAGAGAGAGAGAGAGATACTTACACGCACATATACACATAAACACAAATGCATACACTATTACACACATACAGAACATGTTTTTCTTTTCCAGCTATCACCCACTAGGCTTGCTTTGGCAGTACTGCCACTGCAGATACTGTACAAGTACAAGTACTGCATGTGAAAAGTTAAATGTAATGTCTGCTTCTCTGTGAAGTGATGGATTAGCTCTTATTAAGCTGCAGTCTGTTTATAGCAAGTCGTGATCACCACTGTTGACTGCTCGTCTTTTCAACAGCTGTGTGTGACGGAAACACGCTCACCCCCGCTGAGGGGAGCAGCATCAGAGTCGCCTGCTCCTTCAGCATCTCTGGAAGAAGAAAGTTCCTCTGTAAGGACGAATGTAAAGACAAAGACATTCTCATTGCTACAGAAGGAGACGCAGCTCACAGTGGCCGATACAGCATCTTGTATGAAGGAGGAACTTTTCCGGTATCTGAGACAGTTCTGTATGTGAGCATCACGCAGCTGGCCAAGTCTGACTCGGGACAGTACAGGTGTGGTTTGGAAAGACCTTTTTGGCCTGATTCATACTGGGCGTTTGAGATCAGAGTTACAGATGGTGAGTTTATACGCAGACGCTTTGCATGTTGGGTTCATTCCAAGGGCTCAACTTATGTTTTAATATTTGGGGGGGGGGGTTGATTCTCACTTCTGAGCAAAATTGACATTTTGAGCATATCGACAATTAATTTCCTGCACTTTTCTGCAACATTTTATAGTGCAAATGTCTTTATTTATGTAAAGTAAATTATAATAGGTTTTTAGGGTGGGTTGTACTGGCCAGATTTGATTATTGGGGTGGGGGGGGTTGTAACCCCCCCACCCCCCTATAAATTACACTTATGGTTCATTCAGTGAAGTCCAGCATTGTTGAGAAAAATGTACAATGCTGCAAATCAACGATCACTGGGAAATGAAACTGACCGCACAGTATCCAGGTGGCATGTATAAAAACTGCCTTGTTTAAAGTATATAATAATAATAATAATAATAATAATAATAATAATAATAATAATAATAATAATAATAATAAAATAATGATAATAACGTTATTTGTATAGCACCTTTTAAAGGTCCCATGACATGGTGCTCTTTGGATGCTTTTATATAGACCTTGGTGGTCCCCTAATACTGTATCTGAAGTCTCTTTTATATAGGCCTTAGTGGTCCCCTAATACTGTATCTGAAGTCTCTTTTATATAGACCTTAGTGGTCCCCTAATACTGTATCTGAAGTCTCTTTCCCAAAATTCAGCCTTGGTGCAGAATTACAGCCACTAGAGCCAGTCCCACAATGAGCTTTCCTTAGTATGTGCCATTTCTATATGCTATTGAGGGGGGGGCCTTCACCAAATGCCACTTTGCTCATTTGAAAGCCACGATGTCTCTCTCTCATGGGTGGGCCAAATTCTCTGGGCGGGCAAAGCAGAGAAAGGGGAGGTAACCTTGCTCCTTATGACCTCATAAGGAGAAGATTCCAGATCGGCCCATCTGAGCTTTCATTTTCTCAAAGGCAGAGCAGGATACCCAGGGCTCGGTTTACACCTATCACCATTTCTAGCCACGGGGGAACCATAGGCAGGCTAGGGGAACTCATATTAATGTTAAAAAACCTCATAAAGTGACATTTTTATGCCATGGGACCTTTAAAAACAATAGTGTACAAAGTGCTTTGACAGAAGAAGCAAAAAGAGTCTGAGTCCCTTTTGAAAATGAAAGTAAATGACGCGGGGGGTTTTTAACTTTACGTACATCATGTTTTGCCCCACATGTGCATGGGCGTAGCACACAATTATGGGCCCTGTAGAATGGCATCCGCTATGGGCCCCTCCCCACATTAACAACTATTCATTCTAGCATCTTTTTGAGCCCTCCTCACATGAGGGCCCTTAGTGTCATTTCCACCCCCAGTCCGATACCCCTGCACATGTGTAACCGGGAGTAAAGTAGCGTCTGTTTTTAACCCAAACCACCATCTATTTCTAAACTTAACTAAGTAGTTTTGGTGTCAAAACCTAACCAAACTGCAACCGTTTCACAACATTAACAACATGTTTAAAATCGTCACCCTTACGTTCTCTGGTTCAGATATGAGGTTGTATTTCTTGACGCCACTATGGGCGCAACTTATGAAACACTCCCGATATCCTCGTATGGTTTGGAGGTCACCTTCCTAAAATAATGGCCTAAGTCATTTTTATACAAAAATGTTTTTTTTTGCCTAAATCATCTTCTCGTGGTGCTGGTCACCTTTGGTAAAAATGCCTACATCCTTAGTTGAACAGGTCATGTGACTCTACACCTTTAGTATAATGGCCTATGTCATGTAAGAGTGTGACTTAGGCCGTTTTATTTTGCCTAAGTCAAAAGACAATGTGACTTAGGCAGTTTTATAAGCTTTTCAAAATGGCAGCTGCTTCAAGAAGAACAAAGATCTACCACTCTATCACTGAAGTTATTTCCATGATTCAGGGCTTGTCCCCAATTGGTAAGTGATGAGGTTTCTGTGCATGCACACACTGATTGTTAACAGAGTTGAAGGTTTAAAATTGTCTAAGTCAGAAAGGCATTTATTCCTCTTATGTTGCATAATTGATAGACATTGTTATTAGTCATCTATTGTTATAACATTTTTGAGTGAAATTATTAACAAATATATATTCAGTATTTGGTTCAGTTTTTTTGGTGTTTTCTGAAAAACCTGAAAAAATAACCTTTATTTTAGGAAGGTGACGATATCACAAATCAAAAATTGCAAAGTAATACATGAAGTTAACAGGTGACAGGGAAAGAAAGATGATACAAAAAGATGATAAAAAGACAGCATCACATTTAAGCAAGTCTATAAAAATGTGTTTTAAGAAGTGATTCAGCTAGCCTTATCTTTAGTACAGTGGTTGGTGGCGGTGGAGGGTGTTACCAACTACTGAGCGTTATCTCGTTTCATTTCCATTTTTTGGCATCTGCATGAAAGTTTTCACAGTTCTGACAGCTGCTGATGCTTTAAATATCTGGACACGTTTAGAATAACAAACATATTCAGCGCTGCTCGTTTTCATTGGTGAAAATGAAGAAATAAAATGCTCATTAATGACCAAATATGAACTACTGTGCATAAATGATCAGTAACAATATGTGTATGTGACCCACAGCTCCAAAGACTTTCCCTGAGGCCATGAAGCAGCCTGAACAGCAGCAGAGTGAAACCAGCGGTAACAGTTCAAACCTGCAGAGCTAAAATTTTGTCTGTCCTCCTGCCAATCAATGTCTTTGTTTGTCTGCTCTATCCTCAACGCAACTGGAATATTAACATGTTAAATGTGATATTTGAATTTATAAAAGTGTTAACAAGATTTAAAAATAGATAATGATTCAAATCTTTAGAAATTATTTAATTTTATATATTAAAGGTCCCATATCATGCTACTATTTAGGTTCATAGTTGGAGTTTGGATTTCTACTAGAACATGTTTACATGTTTTAAGGTTTAAAAAACACGTTCTTTTTCTCATTCTGTCGGTCTAAATATACCTTTATTCACCCTCTGTCTGAAACGCTCTGTTTTAGTGCCTGTCTCTTTAAGAGCTCCCCTTGAGTCTTGGTTAATGCCCATTTATCTTCCAGTTATAGTCTCAAGATCAAGGGGGTAAGCGAGCATTTGGAAAGCGTACCTCCTATGGGGAGCTTCTGATGCTAACGAGCCATCACCTCCCATTAGCATTCCATTGACTCCCATTCATTTTTACGCCACTTTGACAGCGAATATCTTTACATCTGAAGCGTTTAAAGACTCTATTTGTCCATTGTTTATTTCTAAAGAAACGTGACAATGTATAAAAGGCTCCATTACCTTGTATCTCACATTATGGCTCCGTAGCAATGATTGTGTCATCACCACGCGACTTTCTGTCCCACAGTAGAGAAATTACCATATAGTACAGGAAGCTTGCAGGCAATCAGGGGTCATGGAGGCATACAGTCCATAGCGAGTCCATGAAAGCATCGGAACAAAATATTTCAGCAACGTTTTGAAGGATTGGAAATAATTCGTTATGTGGCAAGTGAATTCATATGAAGTAACATTTATCCACGATCCCCTTTATCCACAAGATTGGGAATTATTGAGATTTCTCTTGGCACAGCTACCAGAAGACTTACAAATTTCAGACAGGTTGCTCACGTCACATCTACGTCTTCAAGCTCAGTTTGAGGCTGCGCAGTAACGCTCAGCCAGCACCGGAAAAGTGCTTCTAATTGACTGGTCTCCGTCGAAGTCTATGGCGTCGCTGTGTCCATTTCTTTTACTGTCTATGCTCAAGATTTGTGTCAGTTTTTTCAATTAAGAAAATTTCTCTCTCCCCCCCCCCCACCCCGTCTCTCTCTCTCTCTCTCTTTTGGTTCTAAGTCTGTCACCTAGGTTACCTTCTGCCTCTGGTTGTATGTGTCTCTGTGGTTGTGCTGTGTGCTGTTGCCGTGTTGCTCTACAAATGGAAGACCAGTGAGTTACCCTACAACTCTTTCTATCCTGTCAGTAAATATCCATTCACATACAGAAACAGATCAGTGTTTTTGTTCTTTGTGCTCCACAGGTTTGAAAACCAGAGGGCAGTCAGATGACAGGAACACACAGGTGACTTTCTTCAGGCTCCTGGATGTCTGACTGATTTGTACCAGGGGTGGTGGAAGAATTCAGCGCTTTTACTCAAGTAAAACTTACAATAGTACTTGGTTAAAAGTGAAAGTCCTGCATTCAAACTCTCACTTACAAATTTAGAAGTATCAGCAAAAAAGTAACAAAAGGAAATTGCCCTTTGCAGAATCATATTATCACTAGAATATAATTATTGATGCATTAATGTGTTCATCACTTTAATATTGCAGCTAAAGGTGGAGCTCATTTTAATTACTTTATGCTGTATACTGCTGTGTATCTTAAATATATCCTATTTTTAGTTGATTTATTTTTGTATTATTTATCTGAATCTGCAAGAGTAATATTTTCCTCCAAAATGTAGTGGAGTTGAAATATAAAGTAGAAGAAAATAGAAATACTCAAGTAAAGTACAAGTACTTCAAAATTGAACTAAAGTACAGTATTTGAGTAAATGTACTTAGTTACATGCCACCACTGTTTGTACAACATGTGCTGTCATTCCTTGTCACTTCAGTCAACACACTCCCCAATCATCACTCCCAACTCATAAAATAGGGATGCTTGGTCAGGTGCCTTTGGTGTTGTTATTGACGCTAAAAGTCTCCGTTAGCGCCAATCTAAACGTGCTTTATCTAAACACGCTGGGTCGGGACTATTGGCGTCACTTGGCACTAGGGTTGGGTACCGAAACGAGGTGCCAATAGGGCACCGGTTCTAACGTAAACGGTAGTAATGAGACCGAATAGGAACGAAAATTCCGGTGCCTCATTTCGGTGCCTGACTTCTTTTTTTTTCAGAAGCATCGCTGCACGGGACGCTACGTTACCGTTAGCTTGTAGCTGGATTAAACACGATGGTTAAAATGCTGACAGTTTACGTTAAGCGGTGTAAAGTGTGACTGTATTTCGAGTAGATCGAGGGTGGGCTTATAAAAGGTACGTTTATGTGACATGTGGGACAGAACGGGACAGTTGGGTTTAGGAAAAGAAGAACGGGACAGTTTTGTTTAGGAGAAGAAGAACGGGAAAGTTTGGTTTAGGAAAAGATTGTGGGTGGGGTTATAAAATGAATGTTTTAGTTACACACTGGTCTCCGGGGTGAAAGTCCTTTGTTGTTTGACCCATCCACCCCCTCAACCAGCTGCTGCTCTGCCCGGTGCGTAATGCGTTGAATCTAACGCTGAGAGACACTGTCCTTTTCTTTCAGTCTACCACCTATGAGAAGTCTTCTCCGGTCTGTGAACATGAAGACTCCACGTCCCTGGTTATATATGAGAACAACAGCGATCAGGACAAACTCTACTCTAACATCTAACGTTTGATTTGATTTAATTTGCAGTCATTTTCTTACTACAACAATGACATGAAAATTGCCGAATGCTACAAAAATGTTGGGACAAAAGTGGAAAAAGCAACAAAAACATTTTAAAAAGCAGCAAAATAAGTGACAAAAGGAGGACAACACAAGGGTTAGGTAAAAGTACAAAAGTAACAGCAAAATGTACTTCAAGTATTAAAGTAAAAGTAGGCCTAATGGTCCCTTGAGTTATATTATTATACTCAGTGCCTGAAATGGGCCAGTACTCAGTAGTACTGCGTACCAGCACTTGTGATTTTTGTCCACATGAGTACCCTTACTACAGTATTATTAATTGTCTAATAGTTACACCAAACTATGCTATAAATCAGGATTTATTGGGCAAAAGCACTGGCTTGACTGAAAACACGCACTTCTATGACACTCAGACACTCAGCACCCTCACATAGCCGAATGGAATGATCCTTTGTTTCATAAGTGTAGCGGATTCAGGACACACCACAAAATCACCACGACACCACAGTTATCTCTTTGGATCTTTGCTTTACTGAGTGAGTCTGTAATGACACAACATGTGACAGGGACTGCATCAGTTCCACACACCCTCTTCTCAGACTACTGTCTCTCTCAGTTTCCAAAACAGACTGAGCATAACAAAACATTTACACAGTCTAAAGATAACAAAACATTTACACAATATAGTAAAACATTAATTGAAATGATCGTATAGTGGTTATTTTCTTTGGCAACAACCCGTAATGACACAACATGTGACAGGGACTGCATCAGTTCCACACACCCTCTTCTCAGACTACTGTGAGGGATACATAAAATAATAAAGTAAAACAAATGCAAAATAAAGTAAACATGCCCTGCCTCATGTGTAATAGATCACAGGTAAACACAGAAACATATTATGTGCACACACACTAGAACAGTAGAATTACACATCACAATCGTTCTATACAAATCCCACAGGAAAACCACATTTCCCATAATGCCGGTGTCGTAGTGCGCTTACTTGCGAACACAGCGGCAAACAGCAGCGGCACTTAAAAGGAACACAGTGCAATACAAACTTTCGCAATAACTTTGAAACACATTACAATACAGACTCCAGCCCTACACACCACATCTGTCCCTCATCACTCCTCCAGAACATAGTCATGTAGTGGATAGTACATCAACATTGGAATTACATTTATATAGCGGAATACCGTCACAACATACCTGTCTCTCTCAGTTTCCAAAACAGACTGAGAGAGGGACGCCATGAGCATGTACCACAATACACAGGTGATTCTACGATCACAATTATCAACATATCTAAATGAAAATAAATGTACATGAAACATTACTACTTTCTTTTGAGTTGGAAACAATTCAACAACAGTGACAAGGCTTATCTAGCACAATCACTGTATTTTAAATAACATTATAAGAAGATAGTAAAATCTATACCCTCCCTCTCATCATTGTCGTTCGAACAAATGCAACATCCTCTTCCCTTTTTTGAGACAGTACCACTTAAAAAATAAAGTTAGCTGGGATGATACACAAAACACACTATTACATTCACCCCTCCTTAATTACACAGAAACTTTTAGACCAGGTGAGAACTCTCTTTCTTTTTATAGGGGTTACCTTGACCAGAGTCGTCCAATAGGACAGCAAAACACTTTGCCAGGTAGAAATATGCCCTTATACATATAACCAAGAACCCTCTGATAAAATACCTACATTCTAAATTGTCTGGGTCCTAAAAGTTTAACTGAAAGACCCTATTAATGGATTACACCTCTATAAGAGTCGAAAGGGCTTTAAACAAGGCAGCCAGAGGTTCCTTACTGCGGGCTCTCCCATAACCATACTCATTGACTGCAAGTAGTCTTCTAACAGGTTTTACTACTCTTCCTGCTCTGGTTGTCGTTGAACCCTCAGGTCTGAAGAAAGTCTCTGACAGTTCTGCTCCTTGACTCCTTTCCTTGAATATAAATAAGTTCCCTCTTGGTGGCATGTAGTGACGTTCTGGAGTAATGCATGTAGAACAGCCGGCGGCCGAGCCAGTTACACTACTGATTCCAATTGGAGTCGTCACTGACATGGAATAGTTCCTCCTACTGTCCCCGGTTCTGGGTTCATGCTTGATCCCTCTTGTTATGCCCATCCCCAATATCACCCTCAGATTCGCTTCTGTGGATTTCAGAGACATTACTCCCACTCACAATACTCTGATTGCTGGTCCCACTGGATCTGCTGTCATCTAAGGAAGCCATATCCTCCTCTTCAACTGGTGTAGTTCGGTGACCCTCTATATCAAGCCTAGTCGTAAAAGTAACCTCCACTAGGTTGTCCTCAAGAGTGTCTGGGCCCTCCCTGATACTAGACTTCTTAGGACGGTGGCCATTCAGTATCCAGGCAGCTGTTCTATCTCCTAACTCCCTCTCTGTGCCAAATAAGGGTTCGTTACCCAGAGTTTCCACTTCATCAGCCACCCCTCTGAGGCTGTGGAGAAAATTGCTCGACGCTTCCTCTGGTTCCACCACTGGCAGGAAGTTTACTGGAAGAATGAAATTCCGATGGACGACCTTACTTTTCTTAGTAGTAGGATTTTCAACTCTGTAGATGTGCACAGACAAATCCCTCCATGTGATAACATAACCGATGGAGTCCCACAGATCCGCCAATTTACCTTTTCCTCTGTCTTTTTGGTTTGCCAACAGAACATGATCACCAACTTCTAGTGGGACACCCTTGATCCTTTTATTATACTCTCTTGCTTGTTTCTTCTGTGCTTCTGTGGTGTTGCTCTGGGCAATCTTTACAGCTTCTCTTAAGTCCCTCTGAAAAGATTCAACGTAGGTGTCATGCGCAACCACATCATCATTCTTCAGCGTGTTGCCAAACATGATGTCCACAGGCAATCTGGGTACCCTACCATACATTAGATAGAATGGGGCAAAGCCCGTTGTCTCATGTGTGGTACAGTTGTATGAGAATGTGAGTGTCTGTATCATCTGTGGCTATGCGCTCTTTTGCTCTTGCTGGAAGGGAGCGGATCATGTTTCCAGCGCACGGTTAAATCGTTCTGTCTGCCCATTCCCCATGGGGTGATATGGGGTGGTATGGGACTTTTGATTCCTGACACCTGTAACAGTTCTGCAATCAATTGGCTCTCAAAAATTAGCCCCCTTATCTGAGTGGATCCGAAGTGGAAGCCGTAGGTACAGAAGAACTGATTCCATAACTTCTGTGCCACCACTTTGGCTGTCTGGTTTGGACAGGGGAATGCAAGGGGCCAACTTTGTGAAGTGATCTGTTATAACAAGTACATCAACATTTTTCTCCATTCTTCCCTTCAGCTGACGAAATCTATGCAAACCAGCTCGAGTGGTGCACTTGTCCTGATTGATTCTAATGGTGCCCTAGCCTCAGGCTCAAGCGTCTTGCTAACCACACACCGTTTGCAGTGAGAGACATACTCCTTAACTTCTCCATCCATCCCTGACCAGAAGAATCTTTGGCGCACCAGATGGCGGCGCGCCGGCCCTGTCCTTGATGACCTGCATCATCATGGGTTCCTTTGAGAGCAACAGCCTTAAGTGAAGCAGGCAGCACCAGCTGATACCTTTTCCTACCAGCTCTATCCTTTGATCTCCGGTAGAGGATATCATTTGACATCTCAAGCTTTTCCCAATGTTTTAGCATCCCTCAGAACTCAGCAGTCTCATGGTTTCTCTCCCTACGTGAAGGCCTCCTCCTCCTCCTCTCAACAAAGAATCTCACACGAGCTATGGCACAGTCTTCCTTTTGGCTCCTTTTGACATCTTCTGCGCAGAGAAGGCAGGGAGAGCAGGCACACCACCCTGCAATAGACTACCAGAGCACTGGGCGAACTTAACATCACGCGTACTGGTGGGCCATTCTCCCCCAACATGATTCCAAGAGTGCTTTGACTCCCTCTCCAGTCACTCCAACTTGGTCTCCATCTTGATTTTGTGACAGGTAACTGGCATTGGTCTGGACGTTGACTGACAATCTAAATGCTTCTTGTATACACTCTGAAGTTAGACACTGTGCTCCTTTCTCTAGGGCTTCACTAGCCTCAAAGACTTTTGCAAATGGGCATCTGCTCAGAAGGTCAGCAGGTATGTTCTGTGTTCCAGGTATGTACTTCAAGTCAAAGTCAAAGGGTGGAATCTTTGACACCCATCGTTGTTCACAGGCGTCTAGTTTAGGCTCGGTCATGATATATGTCAGGGGTTTTTATCAGTCAGGACTGTGAACTGGTTCCCCTTTAGCCAATGTGCAAATTTATCACATACAGCCCATTTGAGAGCAAAGAACTCTAATCTATGAGCTGGGTAGCGAGACTGCGACTTGGACAACGTCTTATTTGGCGGCGGCTACAGGTCTTGGTCTCTTTTCACCTTCAGGTATTTGGCTAAGGACTGCCCCCCAAAACCATCCATTGAAGCATCAATAAAGAGGACAAATGGTTTCTTGAAGTTTGGTGGGCCCGTATAGCAGTCTGAGTAACCGCCCTCTTGATTTTCTCAACTGCCAGCTCACAGTCAGTAGTCCAGTCTTCAGGCTTTAGACGTCTTGGCTTACTAGCCTGTGGCTTTCCATTTTTCCTCTTGGTCTTCTGCCCTGCAGTTAAACCAAATAATGGTTTTGCCATGCCTGACAGCCCTTCAATGAAATGTGAGTAGTAGTTGGCCATGCCAAGAAAGGATCTTATTTTGGTTGGTGAAGGGGTTTCCCCATCACCCTCCATCAAGTCCACCGCTCTCACCTGGTTGATTGCAGACACCTTTTCTGGGTCAGTGGCAATACCTTCTGCAGTGACGATGTGACCTAAAAACTTGACCGACTCTCTGAGGAAATAGCACTTTTTCTGTGCCAACTTCAGGTTATGCTCCTTGAGGCGGGAGAAGACCATCTCTAGGCGATCCAATGCCTCCTGCTCACTTTTTCCGAACACAAGGAGATCATCCAGATAACAGAGAAGGGAGAGATAATTCTGGTCTCCAAAGATTGACGTCATCATCCTAGCAAATGTTGCTGGGCTGTTGCATAGTCCCTGAGCCATTCGGTTATATTCATACAGCCCAGCAGGGGTAGAGCATGCTGTATATTTGCGGTCATCTTCATGTATTGGGATGTTATAAAATCCTGACGTTAAATCCATAGTGCTAAAGAAGCAATTCCCACCCTAGTGAAGCAAGGGCATCAGCCGGTGGGCGCAATGGGTATGCATCTTTTACTGTCCTCTGATTTAACCATCTGAAATCAGTACATATTCTGAGTTCTCCAGATGGTTTCCAAACTAACACTAGAGGAGAGGCCCACTCGCTGTTGGATTTACGGATAATGCCCTTCTCCTCCATTGCATCCAGCGTCTGCTTCAGTTTCTGGTAGTCAGATGGCGGGACCCTCCTACATGGCAATCGGAAGGGCTGCTCATCCTTCAGTCGAATTCTGTGGACAATGTGTCTTTGCTTCTCCACAATCAAGCTTGTCACGGGAGAAGATTCCCTCATACTGAGAAATTAGGTCAACGAGTTTTGCTTTCCAGACATCAGACACGTCACAGGACTGTACATCTATCTCTGCTAAACCTAGTTCCTGCAGTTTTAGCATGTAGTCTTCCTGCATTATCTGGGGGCACTCTGAACCTGGTGTTTCTGCCTGGATGAGATTTTGCACAGCTGCCTTTGCCTTACCAGAACTCCCTTCACTGACAGTGTCAAGCTGCAATTCTTCAAGAGCCAGGCATGGGTGTAGCTGAGCCAGCTTGGTGTTACGGCGGAGGACAATGGGACGATCAAGAGGATTGATTACCTTCATGGGGATCCATTTATCCCCCCACAAAGGGCAGACAGTGCGTGCTACCAACACATTTCTTGGTGCAGAACGAGATACACTGGGCTCAACCATAACAGTGCTTCCAACAGACACCTGCACTTCCTCTTTAAGCTTTCCCCAAAGTAAATGCTCGTGTCGCGGCTCCAGAGTCACACACTGCTTAAGCACAACAGTCCCCACTCGTTTTGGTATCCTGTTGCCATGCCAACGATCCACATTGGACAGTAGATCGAGTAGGGGTTCATGAGAGTCTTCTCTGGCTGGTTGGGAAACATTATCCCAAAACCAGTCACTCTTTTTCACTTGTCTCATTATATGTCTCATTACATTTGATCCCACTATCATATCATCTACTTGCCCTGGGACAACTAGGAAAGAAACTGTCATCTTGCAGCCAAGTAGATCTATGTTCAACTCATATGTATATTTAGGTTTTGTCTCATTCCCCCACAACCTATCAGGACTTTCTCTGTTGGCTGACTTGACTGTCCATCAATAATGTTGCCACTCCGGAGGATGCGTTCAGCAGGCTCACTCAACGTGCAGGTTGTGGATCCACTGTCTACAAGAGCTAAGAGTTCTACTTTTCCTTCAATTACTGCTGTGGCATAGAAAAGATCATCCTCATCATCTATTTTCTTGTAACCAGTCCCCTGCGCTAGACAGTCTGGGGTTGCCGTTCTGGGTGTGGTTCCACGCTTGTAGATCACTTGCTGCTTTGAATAAAACTCATTTTCAGTGGTTTTAACATCAGCAGGACTCTTTGGGGTTGTTTCATGTTCTGCGCCCACACTGTTCCCCTTTAAGTGTGGGCCCTTTAGTTTAAAGCTGAGTCTGGAACGTGGGATGTGACTACATTTGTTGTAGTCACTTGTTTCCTTCCTGGACATTCAAAGCCTCTGTGTCCTGTTTTAAAACACTTGAAGCATAGGCCTTCTCTAAAGCAGTGTGCTTTGGTTGAGTGGTCTGGGGCCCTACAGATTTTACATGAATTTAGGGTTGCAGTGGGCCCATTTGCTGGCACTTTAGCTTGGGTTTGATTTAGGCTTTGCTCCTGCATGGCAAGAATCTTTTCCATGAGGGTGATCATTTTACTCAAAGAGGCTGACTCTGCGTTAGTAGATTGATAGGTATTAACCACAGGGTGTTGTGCCATACAGCAAGTATTGGGGGTCATCTCTTCATTAACTCTTACTATATTTTGTGGCTTGCATGCCCTGGCTGATTGCCTGTCCCTGTGGTGGCTGTCAATCATTTCCTGAACCTCTCCAGCAGTCCATTTCTCAAGAGGTTTGCCTCTAAGGGCAGTGTATAGACTGGGATCAGGACAATGTTTAAGAAACATCATGGTCACTTCATGACTTGGATCCTCCACTCTTCTCCCCTGTCTTGCGAGCGCATTCCAGCAAGGTCAATGGCTTTATTGAGTCTTATCCAGTAATCTAAACTGCTCTCTGAGTGCTTTGGGACGGTTTCATAGAAGTCCTGTAATGGGGTGGTTGATGAAATTGCATCCCCAAAGTGCTCTCTGAGGTTAGTGAAGATAACATCAGGATCTCTGGTAATATTTAAGAGACGGTTGTTACGAGTGCAAATTTTAACAACGCGTCTAGTTCGACCCATTAATCTGGCCATAATTTCATTGCCTTGCTCAGACAAACTACAGCCCGTCCTTGTCAGGTATGTTTGCATCATTTCTTGCCACTTTCAGAGTTAGAATCGATCAGTGCGCTATCACTTTCCTGAAATAAGGTGGCTCTTTAATGTCAGACTTGAGGGTCAGGTTCATCTTTGACCAGTCCGGTTTTTGAGCTGTGTTTGGGAGAGTGTTTGAATTGACATTAGCACCAGCCTGGCCTGCTTGGGACAAACTAGCTGAGATCTGACTCCCTATTTCACTGCCTAGCTGCTTGATTAAATCTGTAATACCGTGCAGCTGATTAAGTGGATCACCACGGGCGGGGTTCTGACCCGACTCGCCGGTCACCTAATTGAGTCTGAACAGGTGAAGCTCTGGCACTCTGTGCTATCAAATCAGCCAATTGAGCACCCCGCCCACCCCAGGGATTCCCCTTGTCTGTTCAAAACATTGCCTTGAGTGCGAGCAGGAGTCACATTCACAGGGTTAAAATCCCTATCTGACACAAGTTCATCTAACTGTGGCACACTAACACGTTGTGAAGGGGATACACTCGAAGCCCCTTCGGGGTCATCACTGTTCATGGAAGACATACTGTACAGAGTTCTTCTTCCCCAGTTATTGTGCACCTGTGATGGCGAGGAAACGTAGGAAAGCTCCCCGGCGACCGGCAGCAGCTGATCTGTTGATCCGGGTCACGGCACCAATTTGTAGCGGATTCAGGACACACCACAAAATCACCACGACACCACAGTTATCTCTTTGGATCTTTGCTTTACTGAGTGAGTCTGTAATGACACAACATGTGACAGGGACTGCATCAGTTCCACACACCCTCTTCTCAGACTACTGTCTCTCTCAGTTTCCAAAACAGACTGAGCATAACAAAACATTTACACAGTCTAAAGATAACAAAACATTTACACAATATAGTAAAACATTAATTGAAATGATCGTATAGTGGTTATTTTCTTTGGCAACCATACCTGTAATGACACAACATGTGACAGGGACTGCATCAGTTCCACACACCCTCTTCTCAGACTACTGTGAGGGATACATAAAATAATAAAGTAAAACAAATGCAAAATAAAGTAAACATGCCCTGCCTCATGTGTAATAGATCACAGGTAAACACAGAAACATTATATGTGCACACACACTAGAACAGTAGAATTACACATCACAATCGTTCTATACAAATCCCACAGGAAAACCACATTTCCCATAATGCCGTGTTGTTGCGTGAAGCGCTACTCTGAACACGCACGCGGCAAAGCAGCGCGCACTTAAAAGGAACACAGTGCAATACAAACTTTCGCAATAACTTTGAAACACATTACAATACAGACTCCAGCCCTACACACCACATCTGTCCCTCATCACTCCTCCAGAACATAGTCATGTAGTGGATAGTACATCAACATTGGAATTACATTTATAAGCGGAATACTCCGTCAACATACCTGTCTCTCTCAGTTTCCAAAACAGACTGAGAGAGGGATGCTCATGAGCATGTACCACAATACACAGGTGATTCGCCGATCACAATTATCAACATATCTAAATGAAAATAAATGTACATGAAACATTACTACTTTCTTTTGAGTTGGAAACAATTCAACAACAGTGACAAGGCTTATCTAGCACAATCACTGTATTTTAAATAACATTATAAGAAGATAGTAAAATCTATACCCTCCCCCTGTCATTGTCGACAAATGGAACATCCTGTTTCCCCTTTTGAGACAGTACCACTTAAAAAAATAAAGTTAGCTGGAATATACACAAAACACACTATTACATAAGCACATTTTTAGACGCTGTGACAATTCGACTGTGAGATTGGCAGTCGATACAGGCTCCTTAGAACAAATCATCGAATAGTCGACTGTTGGGGTCCCCCCTATGAGATATATATCAATATAAACATATCCAAGACACATGTGATTATCACTGGCATCTTTTGGCTCCAATTCAGGCACTGAGTATATCATATTATTACTGATGCTTTAACACACCAACAGCATTTAACTGTAATGTTACAGCTGGTGGAGGTGGAGCTCTTTTTAATTACTTTATATACTTTGGTAGTCTAGTCTTCTGCACTGTATCATATGTTATACATTCTTAATCTGTAAACTAACTCCAGCTGTCAGATGAATGTAGATGTGTAAAAAGTATATTTCCCTCTGAGGCATAAAATTATGGAGCCCCTAAAGGGACATGTGGGAGAAAAAATATTCTGCTGCGCACGATTAACTTTCTGGTGCGCACATGAAACCAATCTGAGTAGTCAGAATGGCTGGCGAGGAGGAGGTATTCATCTTCCTGAAAATGCAACAAAATGTATGGTGTTGTTTTAAGCCCCCAACGTCGTCTTCCAGGCAGCGCTGCCTGGAAGGCACTAGGATTAGGCAATGGTTAGGGTTAGGGTTAGGTGCCTTGAAGTCGACAGTCGCAGCATTGCCTTGAAGTCGACGTTGGGTGCTTAAAACACCATCGAGCAAAATGGACCTGATAGATGATAAGGTAACTGTCAACTGATTTCATGCTGTGAATGTGAACTGTGTGTGTAAATGTATACACACACAGTTCAATGTGTAACTTTAGCCCCATAATGTTAGCAGTACTTTGTTAGCATACATTTTGCTAGACTTAGATTGGTTTCTTGTGAGCACGAAATACTTTTGTGTGCGCACCTGTAAGTTTCTCGCGCGCAAGAAAAAAAAAGTCATGTCATGTCCCCTTAGGGGCTCCGTATAAAATTGGAAAACTTTCTGCCACTAAATGTATTATGTAAAAATATACTTTGAATTTATCTAATCAAAATAATTATATTTTTAAAATAATGGTAAAACAACATATTTTTGGCAACATTTTAGTGTTTTTTTATCCTTTACTCATACTCAATTACTGCTCACTGTATGTTGCCACTTCTTCTGAATGTATTTGCACCAACTGTGCTTGAAAAGTTTTCATTGAAGATGTTCTTTATGAAGGACACATTTTTACCAGCATGGTAGTGATTTTTCTTCCAGTAAACTCATTTAATTTTCTCTTTGAATTACAATTACACTAAACCTCTTGAAATTATATTCTTGAGTATAAGTACGTTTTTATTTCACTTGTACTTTGATGAAGTACATTTGCTTTTAATGTTTGTGTCTATTGAATAAATGCATCTGCATTAACCCACTGATTTATACTTCTCACAATATTACAGTATATCCATTCAACAGGTAAAATACATTCCCATCAGCCTCAGCTGTACTTGATGTTTTGACCTACCCACTGTAATTGTTGGTACTGCAGAAATAACCTTATAAAACGCCCTGTAATAAAACCATTAAAAAAAAGTTTGAGGTCAACAGTTATTGTACAACTTATCTTATTTACAGTTGTTTTTTTCGGTTTGCTAAACGACAGTGGTTGCAACTGAAGCCACGTGTGCAAAACTTTAAATACAGTCTGCATTAGAATAGAATGCCTTTTATTGTCACTATACACATGTACAATCAAATTAAAAGCAACTCCTTTTCAGTGCCAACATGTACGTGAAATAAATAAAACAACATGGAATAAAATAAGTAGTGCAAAAAAGGGGGGTAAGGTGCACAGTGCTGAGAAGCTATATACATAATAAAAAATATATATGGTGTAATATGCAGTGTGGGTTATTGCACAGTATTAGAATATTGCCCAATAGTGGTGATCATATTCAATGAGTAATAGATATTGGACAATGAGAGTAATGATACTGCACAGTATACAGATATTGTACAGTAATGGAATTGCACAGCATTATCAATATTATCAATAGTATTAAATATTGCACAGTAGGTGGGTATAAGAAAGTCCGGGGGTTGGGGGTAAAACTGTGAAGTGAAGTCAGTGAATGTGTGAGTTCAAAGTGGTTATGGCTTTTGGAAAAAAAACTGTTCTTGAATCTGTTAGTCCTTGTTCTGATGCAAACAGATCAGAGCCAGGGTGGGAGCTGTCCTTTTCTGTCCTTTTCTGCTCTGCTGAGGCAGCAGGAGGTGTAAATGTCCATCAAGGAGGGGAGAGGGCACCCATTGATCTGCTGTGCTGCCTTTACTACTCTCTGAAGCCTCTCCCTGTCTGCCACGGTGCAGCTGCCGTACCATACTGTGATACAGTACGTCAGCAGGTTCTCGATGGATGAGCGGTAGAAGATCAGCAGCAGGTTGGAGTCCAGGTTGTGCTTCCTGAAGACCCTCAGGAAGTGTAGCTGCTGTTGAGCCTTCTTGATGACCGCTGTGATGTTGTCTGTCCAGGAGATGTCAGCAGAGATAAGGACGTCGAGAAACTGGAAGGTGTGGACCCTCTACCAACAGTCACCTGAGCTGAACAGTTCACATCAGCTGCAAAACTCATTCCAAGCTACACAACTCTTACGACACGTCTCAGAACAGGCTCAGTGCAGCCAAACACTCAGAACAGTCCTCACTGAGATAACACACACTGTCACTCAGAACACACTGAGAGTAAAAACACTAGCATCAAACACCACTACAGAAATTACAAACTTTTCATCTTTACAGTTTGAATAATTTGAGTGACTTCACACTACTCAATAGTTTCTTTAAAGAAGAGTGAAATTCTTTCACATTAATTTATTTTACTAGTGCAGTGCCCGTTGAAAATGTGCATGTTTGAAACGGGCTGATTGCTTGGCCTGTGGTATTGCTGCATGTAGAATTCTTCAAAACGAAATTATACCCCAAAATTACTTACAGAAGGACCCCAAACCACTTCATATGCAACTCCCCTGTATACCCTACTACTAACTTACTGATTTACCTGACAGAGAACGTTGCAGATTCAGAATGTAATCACAAAATATTACAGTGAAAATGTGGTGTAATGTGGCCGGGTTGGATCAGTGAGTAGAGCAGGCGCACGTATAATTAGAGGTTTATTCCTCGACGCAGTGGTCCAGGGTTTGAATCCGACCTGTATATCTTCCCTCTCCCTCCCCTTTCGAATATGACCTGCATGTCTTCCCCCTCCCTCCCCTTTCTCACCTAGCTTTCCTGTCAAATAAAGGTGGAAAAGCCCAAAAAATAATCTTTAAAAAAAGAAAATGAGGAGTAATCAGACATTAGCCTCATGGCAGTGCGCTACCCACCCGGCCCGTTAGGAGAGCTAAACAGCACATATCTGTGTTAATCAACCACCGGAACTGGACTGTTTTTGTGTGTGTGTGTGTGTGTGTGTGTGTGTGTGTGTGTGTGTGTGTGTGTGTGTGTGTGTGTGTGTGTGTGTGTGTGTGTGTGTGTGTGTGTGTGTGTGTGTGTGTGCAGAGAGAGAGAGGGGATAGTGTCTTGTGTCGTATGATCGTTAACGAAGTTAACATTTCAGCAGAGATTTAGTGGTTTGACAGTTAACGGTGAAGTAGGGGATTTGATTCACAGGGGTATTTTGGCGACAGTACTGTTATTAGTTAGCAGTAGACTTAATTAACCCGGGTTGAGTCTGACGAAAAGTGCTGTGTCTGCCCGGTTCAGCACTGTAAAGGAATAATCTGAAGCGCCAACCTTATTCCACACAACAGTCAATGAGGTGTATTTCACATTTTAGCTGCCAAAGCTCCGCTGCTTTCTTAGTCCCTCTCTGTCAGCGTGCAGTGTGAGAAGGGGAGTGGCCAGTGGCTAGGGTAAAAGCCAATGTGTGCTTCTTGTATCGATATATATATTTAACGATACATTTTGCATTTCTAATCCAAACAACATTAAACTTGGCATTGCACTTACTCATGCCCATAGCAAGACACCTGTCAAGTTTGAAATCCATTGGACTAACGGTTCGAGAGATATGCGCATAACACACAGACTGACAGACGTTCCTGCAATTTATAGATAGATTTTATAACATAACCAGTTTTAAGGTAAACAAGAAGGAATGAAAATCAGCAGTTTGCTTCTGATATACATTACCGGTCAAAAGTTTTAGAACACCCCAATTTTTTTTGTTTTTTATTGAAATTTTAGCAGTTCAAGTCCAATGAATAGCTTGAAATGGTACAAAGGTCATTGGTGAACTGCCTGAGGTTAAAAAAAAAATAAGGTTACCCAAAACTGAAAAATAATGTACATTTCAGTATTTTACAAAAAGGCCTTTTTCAGGGAACAAGAAATGGGTAAACAACGTAAAGCTGTTCTGCAGCAATGGAGGTTGATTAAGCTTTGAAAGTTGGTGCTACCAATTCCAACTTATCTGGATTACTTTGTAAAAAGTATTGTTGGAACACACTGTGGTACCATACCCTCGTGAGCATTATTTGAACAGTATTGTACTGCAGAAAGTAGTGTATTGCTATAAAAATGGCGGGAAAAAGGCAATTAACAATGGAAGAGAGACAAACCATCATGACACTTAAGAATGTTGATCTTTCCTACAGAGAAATTGCGAAGAAAGTCAAGGTGTCAGTGAGCACAGTATTCTTCACCATCAAAAGGCACTTAGAAACTGGGGGAAACTCTGACAGGAAGAGGTCTGGCAGACCCATAGCCACAACAGAATCAGAAGACAAGTTTCTGAGAGTCAACAGCTTGCGTGATAGGCGGCTCACAGGACAACAGCTTCAAGCACAGCTTAATAGTGGTCGTAATAAGCAAGTCTCAGTTTCAACTGTAAAGAGAAGACTTCGAGCTGCAGGTTTGATAGGTCGAGTTGCAGCAAGAAAGCCACTGCTAAGACGTCAGAATAAGAAAAAGAGGCTTGACTGGGCCAAGAAACATCGTCAATGGACTACTGAAGACTGGAAGAAGATGTTATGGACTGATGAATCAAAATTTGAAATCTTCGGTTCAAGCTTAAAAACATGGAGTGGCCAGCACAGTCACCAGACTTAAACCCCATTGAGCTGGTTTGGGACGAACTGGACAGAAAAGTGAAAGCAAAGCAACCTACAAGTGCCACACATTTATGGGAACTTCTGCAACAGAGTTGGGAAGAACTTTCTGAAGAATATTTTTCCATTGTAGAAAGAATGCCACGAGTGTGTTCAGCTGTTATATCTGCCAAAGGGGGCTACTTTGATGAGTCAAAAATTTAGAATACATTTTGGTTTATAAATTTGTTCCATGATTTCTTTTTTAACTTAAATTGTTCATTTCTTCTATTCTTTCATTTCAGAGTACAATAAGACATTGAACTGCATGAATTTCAATAAAAACCTGGAAAAATTGGGGTATTCTAAAACTTTTGACCGGTAGTGTATATGTTTTTATTTTGTCTATAGTCATTTACATAATAACTAGGACAAAAGTTACAAACTAAAGGTACGTAATAGTAACAAAGAATAGTGTGACTAATCAGCGTCATGCGACCAGTTTTCATCAACACCACACTGGATGTGATTTCTTGCCATGCACCTGCATCATCTATAAATACAAATGAATGTGGTGTTTCCATTGCTTCCACCTTTCGGAAAAAAAACAGTAAGTGTGCAGTTTTACTAGTAAAGAAAGTGTTTTTCACATGTTTTATAGCTGTGTATGTCACGTCGAACATCTTACCTGGACATATTGGTATCTTTGCCCTTTTATCTGTTCACTGTTTCTCTCGAACGGTACAATGCATAAATGTTTCATTCCTATTTTAGTTTCTTTATAAAAAAAAAAGTCTTTGTGAGCTTTCCCTATATATACACAGTATACAAAATATATACAGTGCCTTGCGAAAGTATTCGGCCCCCTTGAACTTTTCGACCTTTTGCCACATTTCAGGCTTCAAACATAAAGATATAAAACTGTAATTTTTTGTGAAGAATCAACAACAAGTGGGACACAATCATGAAGTGGAACAAAATTTATTGGATATTTCAAACCTTTTTAACAAATCAAAAAAAAAAATTGGGTGTGCAAAATTATTCCAGCCCCTTCAGTTAATACTTTGCAGTGCCACCTTTTGCTGCGATTACAGCTGTAAATCGCTTGGGGTATATCTCTATCAGTTTTGCACACAGAGACTGACATTTTGCCCATTCCTCCTTGCAAACCAGCTCAAGCTCAGTGAGGTTGGATGGAGAGCGTTTGTGAACAGCATTCAGTTCTCCACAATCTAGAAGACAGTCGACTTTGACTTGGCATCTAACACCTGGATATGTTTATTTGTGAACCATTCCATTGTAGATTTTCTTTAGGTTTGGATCATTGTCTTGTTGGAAGACAAATCCGGTCCCAGTCTCAGGTCTTTGCAGACTCCATCAGGTTTTCTCCAGAATGGCCTGTATTTGGCTCCATCCATCTCCCATCAATTTTAACCATCTCCCTGTCCCTGCTGAAGAAAAGAGGCCCAAACCAATGCTGCCACCACCATGTTTGACAGTGGGGATGGTGTGTTCAGGGTGATGAGCTGTGTTGCTTTTACCCAAACATAACGTTTGCATTGTTGCCAAAAAGTTCGGTTTTGGTTTCATCTGACCAGAGCACCTTCTTCCACATGTTTGGTGTGTCTCCCAGGTGGCTTGTGGCAAACTTTAAACGATACTTTTATGGATATCTTTAAGAAATGGCTTTCTTCTTGCCACTCTTCCATAAAGGCCAGATTTGTGCAGTATACGACTGATTGTTGTCCTATGGACAGAGTCTCCCACCTCAGCTGTAGATCTCTGCAGTTCATCCAGAGTGATCATGGGCCTCTTGGCTGCATCTCTGATCAGTCTTCTCATTGTATGAGCTGAAAGTTTAGAGAGGGACGGCGGGTCTTCGGAATTTGCAGTGGTCTGATACTCCTTCCATTTCAATATTATCGCTTGCACAGTGCTCCTTGGGATGTTTAAAGCTTGGGAAATCTTTTTGTATCCAAAACCGGCTTTAAACTTTCTCCACAACAATCTCGGACCTGCCTGGTGTGTTCCTTGTTCTTCATGATGCTCTCTGCTTTAACGGACCTCTGAGACTATCACAGAGCAGGTGCATTTATCGAGACTTGATTACACACAGCTGGTTCTATTTATCATATTAGTCATTTAGGTCACATTGGATTATCAGAGATCCTCACTGAACTTCTGGGGAGAGTTTGCTGCACTGAAGTAAAGGGGCTGAATAATTTTACGCATTTTCAGTTTTTATTCTAAAAAGTTTGAAATATCCAATAAATTCGTTCCACTTCATTATTGTGTCCCACTTGTTGTTGATTCATCACAAAAAATTACAGTTTTATATCTTTATGTTTGAAGCCTGAAATGTGGCAAAAGGTCGAAAAGTTCAAGGGGGCCGAATACTTTCGCAAGGCACTGTATGTATACCGTATATGTTCACTAACAAGTCTAAAACAAGACACCTGCTTACGCAGTCTTTCAGCTGAAATTGCAATCAGCAGGGCTGAAATCCATTCTGTTTTGAGTGTGTGGTTAACAGTTTGGACAGCAGTGTGTTAGCATTTGAACAAAGTGCTGTAGATCCACAGTGTTGTGCACGTTGTGGTTAAAGTCATGGGATAAGTGTGGGATAAGTGTGAGTTTTGAAAGCTGTGTTCAAGCAATGAAAAATGAACTAGAATTGGGTCCACATGAACTGCTGCTGTGCAGACTGGAGTTAGAGTGTTGCACGTTACTCCAGTTGTGTCCACTGCTGTTTAGCAATTGAAAAAAAACCTGTAATGAATTACTTTGTTTTCAGTGTCATGATGATGCAGCGAGCAAATCCCAAAGGTCAGCCAAACACAAAACATTTATGAGCTGTGTGTGTGTGTGTGTGTGTGTGTGTGTGTGTGTGTGTGTGTGTTTTTTGTGTGTGTGTGTGTGTGTGTGTGTGTGTATGTGTGTGTGTGTGGAGGAAATATGTTACCATCAAACACCCTCCTCTTTCTCTTCAGAAAATTATTTAAAAGATTATTACAAATACAAAAAAAAAGTATTTAATCATGGTTAAGCTGTTATGTTTAGCATTACATGTCCTTCTCACATGCCAAGTTGTTGGCAGGAAATGGAGCAATCGAGGCAATGCTGCCATCTCATAATGTAAGATCATCCTTATTATTCCTGAGGAGCAATTTGTTGCAAAGTTTGTGAACAGTGTTTTCTGTTGGAGATTGTAAGTCCCTTTGGGGTGGACTTTGGGCTTTTTCCCTTTCTAAACCTATAACATGCACAAAAAAAGATATATTTGATATAACACAATAAAGTAAAGGGAAAAGCCAAACAGCATAATATGAATATGGTCCTGCATCTTTGCACCAGGTGGAAGCAACCAGAACTCACTTAACAAAAGGTGACTAACGTTGGCCTTCTTTGTGACTTTGTGATATTAAACATTCTCATAAAGGTGGTGGCAATGTTAAAACTTCTGAGCTTCTGATAAAAGTGCATGCACAACACCAGTATTAGGTCCAAAGGTCATCATCAATAATTGTCCAGATATACTGTTAAACAACTTGAACAACAGGAAGAGTGGGGGGGTGGGGGGGAGGCTTCTTCCTAAAGTCAATTATCATTTTGTTTTGAATAAGTTTATGTTAAAGAAGATAAATGTTTGGAGCAATTCATCCACCGCTGCACCATTGTCAATTTCATCTTCACTCAGCAGGGTCACAGTAATGACAATCGTACAATCTTTTTTCTGCACTTTATTTTCACACTGCTACATTTTATACTATGTGCATTCTATGTTATTTAAGAGCAGCAGACACAGAAAAAAACAGTTTGTCATGTTCAAATGTTAGATCTGCAGTGACATTAATACAGGATATAAGAACGATATCTCGGTGGAGATTGGAAATGTCGGAACCAGTTTCATTTATAATGCTGCTCATTTCAAATGCTTTCATTGTTTCATTGTTGTCATAGATGACATAACACACACTCACAAAGAGCTGTGTTTGGCACAAAGCCACAGTCTACCATAATTTAATTTCAACCCCAGTGCCAAACACATAAACTCCCATAGTACGACCAAAGGAGAATCCTGTTCCCAGCACTTTTGCCTCTATACCTGACGGACCGATGCTGCCACCGGTGTCTATTGCCAGACCGAGTGTGGCTTTCACCGGACCAGCGGAGGCTGAAGCACTGGCCAGTTCTGCTTTGGCTATGGCTCTGACACCCACTGCTCTAGAGATTTCGGCCCCTGCGCTGACGTTGGGCCCTTTGGCCTCTGCATCAAAAAAACTCCATTCAGCACGGACGTGGCCAAGTCCTGCACCAGCGTAAAATCCAGTTTCCTCCTCAGATTCATCTTCGAATTTCCCGGCACCAGCATAGGTACCAGCAGCAAAAGCTTTACCGGGCCGGTCAATGGCGTCGGTCATCATCTGATTCCCGCCTGTGCCGACCGCTAGATCTCCTCTCACTACTGCATGGGTTACAAACAAAGAGACGCTACAGTTAATCTCAAAGAAGATATATGAAAAAATAGATGTACAAAACTAACAATTTCCAAACAGATATCATCCGCAGAGACGTTGTGATAGTGTTATTTATAAAGTGTTGGGTTGATCAAGCCTGACTGTGTCAATGGTATGAAATCTTTTAATAAATGATCAGACAGTGTTTTCTTCTTGGTGAAACAGGTGATTATATGGGACATCTAAGTTGGGATGCAGCAAACCCAGAGTTCGGGTTCGGGTATGGCCGAATATTGAGCTTTTTGACGGAGTTCGGTTTCTGCGGAACTTCAGAATTTTTTTCCACCGAAGCAAACTCTACCAAAGAGAAGTAACAAGAGGCGAAACTCAATAGAACGTTGTGTTGACTTTCTCAGTTCCTTCGTTCCACTGCAACAAACGCACCCATGACCGATCTGCAGCTCCGCCATCTTGGACTGAACGCAACACACCGTTCTATTGAGTTTCACTTCTTACTTCTATACTCTTTTACCCTACGCTTGCACTATGCGCGTTACGCTGGTCGACGTAATGACGGCACCATTGATTATGGGAAGGTGTTTACGGAGGTGGAGCGTTCAATGCAGTAGGCTGTGAGAAAGTGAAAATGGAACTCATGTACTCATCAGTACTTTCAGTCAAAAGAAGCTAAAAACTTGTGTTAACCAGGCGTTGTTTACTTCATTAATGTGTTTACTGTGTTAATGGACTGAGGATGGGAGTAATGTTCAGTTCGGTTAGGGGTTCGTCAGAATCTTAACTAGTGGGTTTGGTATTCGGCCGAACCCCAAAAATCTGGGTTCGGTGCATCCCTACATCTAAGCTCATATTTCAATATGTTAACTCAAATAAATACCACTTTAATTTGTTTTCATAATTTAAAAAAATCTCTATATTTGGACAGTATCAAATTTGGCTTTTTCTTAAAATGTTGTTCTCATAATCAACAGCCCACTGGACTCAAAGTTCAATTTGACTGACAAAAAAACTATCCAAAATGTTTCTTTACTTACTCTTATCAGCATGGTCTGAAAAAAAGAGAAAGGGAAAATTAGTTGGATGCTTATTCAGGCAAGTTCATTTCTTTCTTTTGAAACCATAACGTCACATGAAAAATGTGAAACAACAACAACAGAGTGATGGACTCTGCACATATACAAGGTTTATATAGCATCAAGATACTTCAATACTAAAGTTAGAGATTAACTAAAAGTTTATAAGTCCTCAATAAACCATATTTCTATTAATAGAAAGTATGCACTGCTGCACACGGTTGGTGTTTGCCTACCGGACATCTTCAGGAAGAGTAGTTCACTGGGAAAGAAAAACAGGAAATGTCAGCAGCAGATTACAGCTAGAGTTTCTCTCAACTGCCTCAATAAGATCTGCAGCAACTTATACTTTATATTATATATTACTTTTCTTCAAAATACATTACACATTGCATTCAAATGGTATTTGTTGATTAATAGTAAATTAATTAATGGATTAATTGGAATAGTTACTGAAGATAACATTTCATTATTCTGTACTGAATACAAACAGTCAAAAATATAAATTACTGATACAAACTGCACTATTTAGTGCAAAATACTAATAATACCATAAAGCATGCACACATTGTTGTTTACATAACAAACTTTACATGATTGATCAGTTACCTGAACGAGGTTCTTGATAGAAAGTGATGTATGTTGCGTGCTCTCAGCTTGACTGCTGGACTGCACCCAGTGGAGGCATATATTCCCCACTGCAACAGATACTGAAAGTCTGAAGTTCACCTTCGTAACAGCTCAGAGCAAAGGGGCATAGAAAGGGAGGGGGTGGTGGGGAGATTTCCTCCATTTTTATAAAAAAAACTAATTTAAAGCTGCAAGCAGCGATAGACGGGCCCTCGCTTCTTCCCGCGTGTCTAGATCACAAATGGTGTACCAAGTATAGGGGGCGGGGCAAAGCATGACCAATGAAAAAGGAACTCTCTGCTGAGCCCAATGATGCATCACTATTCAATTCAATTCAATTCAATTTTATTTATAGTATCAAATCATAACATAAGTTATCTCGAGACACTTTACAGATAGAGTAGGTCTAGACCACACTCTATAATTTACAAAGCCCCAACAATTCCAACAATTCCAGTAATTCCCTCAAGAGCAAGCAGTGCGACAGTGGCGAGGAAAAACTCCCTCTTGGGAAGAAACCTCGGCCAGACCCAGGCTCTTGGTAGGCGGTGTCTGACGCGCAGCCGGTTGGGGTGGTGATGAACAGTGGCGATAGTAGTCACATTAATAATGGAACAGTGACTGGATGTAGCGGAAGCTGCAGGGTTCAGCAGGACGCAGCATGACATTGCAGGGCAACGCTGAGCTCAGCAGGGAGTGCAGCAGGACCACGCGGCGACAGCGCAACCAGGGTCTTGGTGAACGTTCTCTCCAAGGAAATACGCTGGGGAAAAAAGCATAAGGACTCGGGGAGTAAACTCCCAGAAGCTAGGATTAGTAACAAAAACATTTCTGACGCCCCCCCCCAAAAAAAAAAAAAAAAAAAAAAAAAAGGGAGAGGAGAGAGCAGCTCAGTGGGGTCAAAGGAAGGAAGTCCCCCGGCAGTCTAGGACTATAAAACAGCGTAACTATAACAGGTAACTAAGAGAGACAGGTCATAAGGAGAGGTAGCTTTTCGGGCTTAGAACTCTCCCCCTGCCGGATCTGGCTTGGCTGGCCTGCCTCCCTCTACTTTGTTATGTATTATTAATCTAACAATTATGAAGAGAAGCAGTTGGGCCAGTTAGGTGAACACTGCAACTCCTCACTCCCTAACTATAAGCTTTATCAAATAGGAGAGTTTTAAGTTCATTCTTGAATGAGGTGACAGTTTCTGCCCCCCGAACCCAGATCGGGAGCTGGTTCCATAGGAGAGGAGCCTGATAACTGAAGGCTCTGGCTCCCATTCTACTTTTAGAGACTCTAGGTACCACCAGTAACTCTGCATTCTGGGAGCGCAGTGCTCTAGTAGGACAATAGGGTATTAGGAGCTCTTCTAGATATGATGGTGCTAGACCATTTAGAGCTTTGTAGGTCAAGAGAAGGACTTTAAACTCAATCCTGGATTCAACAGGAAGCCAATGCAGAGAAGCTAATACAGGAGAAATATGATCTCTTTTCTTAGTTCTTGTGAGAACACGCGCTGCAGCATTCTGGATCAGCTGGAGAGTCTTAAGAGACTTATTTGAGCAACCTGACAGTAGGGAATTACAATAGTCCAGCCTGGAAGTAACAAATGCATGGACTAGTTTTTCAGCGTCGTTTTGAGACAGGATATTCCTAATTTTGGCAATGTTACGAAGATGAAAAAAGGCTGTTCTTGAGGTTTGTTTTAGATTGGCATTAAAGGATATATCCTGATCACTAGACATGTATTTTTTTGCTCGATATCATGTGTAGACTGGATGACGTTTGTCACATTAAGGTCTTTTCAGACGGGGAGTGATAGTCGCTCCTTGAAATTAATTTTTAATGAGAGGCGAGAGGCGAGCGGGCAGATAGGGGGGAGCGCGGGTGGAGCAACAAGCGGGCGCAACCCTGTGAAACTGTCGCACTTGTACTCGTCACTCGCACACACCCGCCCACTGCAAGAGTTGAATTGTCTTGAGCTTTTCCCTATGTGAGCAATAAGCCATGCAAATCAATGAATAGGTTGTCTATATCCACAACGTTCCACTTCCAGGATTGTTCAGGTGCCGCCGGAAATTCTGCCGGATGTCTTTCATTTCGGCCGGATGTCCGTTACCTTCCTCTTTCTTTGTGTTGGCGTTCTAAACTCCGGTGGATTTATGAGGACTATTGTTAACTGCTCCTCACATCTATGCAGGATACAGCCAGACAGCTAGCTAGACTAACGTAGATTGGAAATCTAAGAATGTCTATCCATCCATCGTCATCGGGATTGGGTCGCGGGGGGCAGCAGCTCCAGCAGGGGACCCCAAACTTCCCTTTCCCGAGCCACATTAACCAGCTCTGGCTGGGGCATCCCGAGGCGTTCCTTATGATCTCTCCACCTAGTCCTGGATCTTCCCGGCCTTCTCCTAGCTGGACATTCCTGGAACACCTCCCTAGGGAGCACCCAGGGGGCATCCTTACCAGATGCCCAAACCACCTCAACAGTTTGCCTTTTCCAGATTGAATGAACGAATTGAATTTTATGTGGGGTTTTTAATATATTCATTCAGTCATTCATTACCAAGCTGCAGTCAAGCACTGACATTATTTTTTTAATTTTGTTTGACAATGTCTTGATCATATAATAATGACTTTACCTGCAGTTCAGCAGCTTGGTAATGACTGCTGCTCAACTGGCTTGGTATTTATGAGCCGCAATCAAGTTTCATACTTAAATATGATTTATCTTTTTAAAGAAAGGCTAAATAAGAACAACTTTTTGGTGAATTCTGCTGTATTAAACCATAATGATCATCCAGAGCAAAATGGGCCATCTTGGTGGTCAAATACGCACAGTTTATTAATCTGTTTGCAAATTTTTACATACATTTTTATTTACTACCAATTACCTTTGGGTGTTTTCATGCCATTCAACATTGTCTTTGTGATGATAGAAAACCAAAATCTTTGGGATTTGGCCTTTCGTTTAATAATATGTGAATAACTTATCCTGGGCTGTGGGAGTTTATAATTATCATTTTACAGACAATTATCCATCAAGATGAACTTATAAATAAAAATCATTATTCGCTGGAGCCCTACTGTACATATTTCCACTCCATTGATACAAACTCCATCCCAGCCATTCATGAGTGGCATGAGGTCAGATTGTTTGTTCCTAGTTGTGCATGTTTCTTAAACCACTTCTGGAAAAGTTCAATTAATGTCATAAACTGGAAAATGAGAGAGTCAGAGGGCTCATTCAAAATGGTCTTGAGCAGTTTATTTGGAGCGGACAATGTCTCTGAAGGTTGCAGTGGTTGTCACACACTCTACATTATCAGGTCTTGTAGGAATCTATAGGAGACAGAACCGAAAATCAGTCTCTTAGTGGTCATTAATGTCTGCAGGATGGGCCTTTATAAGTTCTTTTGAAAGAAAATATCACAGTTCCACTGGCTGGAGTCACACTGATATATTAGCACATTCTATTACATTACACTGACTAATTAACTTTACATTACATTACCTACTAATCACAGGTACCTGGCTCAAAAACACTCAATGATTTTTTTTCCTGTTGTCACTGTTCCATTGAGAGATAATTTAGAGCTGGTGTTTATGTTGTTGTCTTACCTTCTTCAGAAAATCCATTTCACTGCTGGTAAGTTAGTGTGAGGCTGCGGCGTCTGTTGTAAAGCAGTTTGCCCGTACTGTGCAGGGTGTGTTGTGTGACAATTTTGTTTGAACTGTATGCGGCTTGGGAGTTATTTAGACTTGGATTTGGACTTTAGACCTATTGTCACCAAGAGGAAATTCTTTTTTGCAACACTGTTCGTTATGGACAATACGCTTACAGAGAAACAAAAGTACAAACATAACAGGAAATAACACAGACAGATAACAGAGATGTGTTTTCTCTGGGTCTCTTGTTTAGGGTTGCTATGGCTGCAGGCACCAAACCTTTGCCATGGCCAACTCTCCTGCACCTCAGGGTCCTGTACCTGCGTCTAGAGGGCAGAATAGTGACATGGCTGTTGATTTGTACTTCTCACAGTATTACAGATTATATATTCACCAGCTCCAACACTTTGGTTTGCGAACATATATCTGCAAAACTAAAGACATTCCCATCAGCCTCAGCTGTTGTTTGTATTTAGTGCAACATAGCAAATGTTTTCATGTTAATACACATACTACATATACAGGCTTATTGTAAAAGCTACAATTTCCCTGAAGTAAGTTTTTACTTTCATGCAGTTGTTGGCGGGAAATGGCCATGGGGGATAGTGCATTTTGGTGTTGGGTTCCACAGAACAGCTCTAACTTTTGGAGAAATGCAACCCGAGATCATGCTGCAGTGGCCAGTCCTATAAATAGACTTGTTATGTGTGCTGGTAAATGCTTTGTATCTGATAATGTACAGTACCTCATCACTACTGCAGATACAGGCTTATTGTAAAAGCTACAATTTCCCTGAAGTAGGTTTTCACTTTTACTTTCTGTATTTGTCGGTCCTGCAGAAATAACCTTTGAAACACCCTGTAATGAAACCATTAAAAAACACTTAAAGGATAGCAGCTACTGGACAACTTATTTCATTTAATGAATCACTTTGTTTTCAGTTTCATGTGTGTGTGTGTGTGTGTGTGTGTGTGTGTGTGTGTGTGTGTGTGTGTGTGTGTGTGTGTGTGTGTGTGTGTGTGTGTGTGTGTGTGCGTGCATGTGTTTAATTCTGATTAGAAAGCATTTCGAAAACAAAAATATTAAAGTTACACGCAAGGTAAGGCACATGCAGTTGTTGGCAGGAAATGGCCATTTCTAAGGAGCAATTTGTTGCAAAGCCAGCATCACAGTAATACAACCATCGCAGCGAGATGACACGTTTTAAAAGTAATAGACGAAGATTCTAGAAAGCAATATATTTTATGTTTATCACCGTATAATCTGATAAATATAGTGTTAGATATTAAGTGTATGCCCAAAGCCAGGGATAATCTACTTCCAAAACTTGATAACTTTATCATATTTCCAAACAGTGAAAACTGGTCCCTTTCTGTCCAGCTGGTACACTCTTGTTGTTTCCATTTGTGGCTAATGAAGTTAATAAAGTCAGTTATAGTTTTGGAAAATCATGTGGTTTAGGCTTAATTTTGGTTTGGGTTTGGTTTTGGTCGGAGACATTTTAGAAATTTAACAGCTAAACTGACAATTTAAAGCATTTTGAAACAAAAATCCTTGATGGTTTAAGAAATGTTACACACTAGGTTAAGCTGTTATGTTTAGCATTACATGTCCTTCTCAAATGCCAAGTTGTTGGCAGCAAATGGAACGAGGCAATGCTGGCTTCTGATAATGTAAGATCACCTTTATTATTCCTGAGGGACTGTTTGTGGAAAAGCCACCATTAAAGGTACTCTTAAGTGACGTTTTTTAGGCTACAACATTTTTTGTCACATACAGCAAACATCTCCTCACTATCCGCGAGCTGCCGGTCCCCTAAACACAGAAGGGAGGGAACGGGATGAGGAGGGAGGAGCAGCAACCTAGTCTTCGTTTCTTTTTTAATACTTTTAACATCAAAAGAAGTAACGTCACCCAACATCACTTAGAGCACCTTTAATAGAATCATCACACAAATTACATAATGTTAGCAGCAGGGACAAATTTAAGAACTGATGTATCTAAATCTACTGATAATCAAAATCTACTGCATCTTTGCTCCAGGTGGAAGCAACCAGAACTCACTTAAACAAAAGGTGACTAAGGTTGGCCTTCTTTGTGACTTTGTGATATTAAACATTCTCATAAAGGTGGTGGCAATGTTAAAACTTCTGAGCTTCTGATAAAAGTGCGTGCACAACACCAGAATTAGGTTCAAAGGTTGTCATCAATAATTGTCCTCAGATATACTGTTGAACAACTTGAACAACAGGAAGAGTAAGGGGAGGGAGGCTTCTACCTAAAGTCAATTATCATTTAGTTTTAAATATGTTTATTTTAAAGAAGATAAATGTTTGGAGCAATTCATCCACCGCTGCACTATGGTCAGTTTCATCTTCACTCAGCAGGGACACAGTCATGACAATAGCACAATCATCTTTTTCTGCACTTTATTTTCAGTATGACAAAGACTGCTACATTTTCTACAAAGCAGCAGACACAGAAAAACCACTTCATCATGTTCAAATGTTACATCTGCAGTGACATTAATACAATATGTAAGAGAGATATCTCAGTGGAGATTGGAAATCTCAGAACCAGTTTCATTTATAATGCTGCACATTTCAAATGCTTTCATCATTTCATTGTTGTCATAGAAGACTTAACACACACTCACAAAGAGCTGTGTTTGGCACAAAGTCTACCACAGTCTACCATAATTTGAATTCAAACCCAGTGCCAAACAGAGAAACGCCCATAGTACGACCAAAGGAGAAGCCGGTTCCAAGCACCTTTGCCTCTACACCTGATAGACCAACACCGATGCCGGTGTCTGCTGAAAGGCCGACTGTGGCTTTCACCGGACCTGCTTCGGCTGAAACACTGCCCAGTCCTGCTTTGGCAAAGGCTCTGGCACCATCTTCACTAGAGAATCCAGCTTCTGCACTGGCATTGGGCCCTTTGGCCCCAACTCCAAAAAAGCTCCCTGGTGGAATGGGTTACAAACAAAGAGACGCTACATTTAATCTCAAAGAAGATATTTGATATACTTGAGAATGACATTGTTAAAACATTACAGAAATAATATTTTCCAAACAGATATCATCCACGGAGACTCTGATATACTTATTTACAGTGTGTTGGGTTGATCAAGCCTGACTGTGTCAATGGTATAAAACCTTTTAATAACTGATGTGTCAGACAGTGTTTTCTTCTTGAGGAAACAGGTGAAGATAAGAGATATCTGAACTTATATTTCAAATTACTTTATACTCTCAAACCCTTGTCCTCAAAATAATACCACTTTAACGTGTTTTTATAGTAAATACTGTGTACATCCAGGATACTGGATGTTTATGCAGCATCAAGATGCTTCAATAATCATAGCACTTTGTTCAGTATGGACATTTTTATCTGACAGCTCTTTGTTCCGCTTTTAATCACTGAAGTTAGAAATCATTAGAAACTAAAAGTGTATCAGTCCACAATATACTATATTATTATGTATAGAAAGTATGCACTGCTGTACACGGTTGGTGTTTGCCTACCAGACATCTTCAGGAAGAGTAGTTCACTGGGAAAGAAAAACAGGAAATGTCAGCAGCAGATTACAGTTTCTCTCAACTGCCTCAATAAGATCTGCAGCAACTTATACTTTATATTATATTATATTATATTATGCACATCTGATGATGTGTCGTATTGGAGGCACCAGGCGGTCACCCCTTAATCCAACCCCACCCAAGAGGACATCTCCAACAACAGCGCTTGTGCTGAATATCAAGGGATTCTAACATCTAGTCTTAGTAAGCATACTACATTATAATACATATTGCATACAAAATGGTATTTGTTCATCAATGATCATCAATGTTATTGAACATTTCATTATTTTGTACTGAAAACAGTCAATAAAAATAGAAATAAGTAATACAAACTGCACTAATTAGTGCAAAAATACTAATAATACCATAAAGCATGAACACATTGTTGTTTGCATAACAAACTTTACATGATTGATTAGTTACCTGAACGAGGTTGTTGATAGAAAGTGATGTATGCTGCGTGCTGCTCTCAGCTTCACTGCTGGACCGCACCCGTTGGGGAGGCATATATTCCCCACTGCAACAGAAAGTGAAAGTTAAAATTCACTTTCAGAACAGCTCAGAGGGCCTCTCCCACCCTCACACACACACACACACACACACACACACACACACACACACACACACACACACACACACACACAAAGGAGAATTTCCAGTATTGTAGTGCTGGCACACATCTCTTTCTCCAAACAGAAGAAAGGTCTCTGTAGTCGGCTGTGTGTCGCTGCATCAAGGAGGTTAATCTTAGATATGGTAAAAAATAAAAAAGAACCTAATTAAAATAAAAAATGAGCTCATTCAGAGTGTCATATTTCCATTGATGGAAGTATATTTGCTGAAAAACTGTACTTCTGTACAATTTGGAAAATGTATTTTCAATTGAATCTTGCTTCATACTATTAATCCACTGCATTATCCTTTTGATTTGTTCCTTTGCAAATCAACATTTTACTTACAAAATATATAGATAAGATAAGATATACTTTATTGTCACCAAAGGGAAATTTGTTTTGGACTCTGTCCCTTCCTCAGCTTTACAAAGACAACACAAAACATACAGAAAATAAGCATCTCTCAACACATACTCTCATGCAACACAAAACATGCGTTCATATACATTAGACAGGTACATATATACTAAGCACATTAACTCTCATAAACACTTCTCCATCTGCCTTTCACATTAATGTGTTATCTGAGGTTTTACTTTCGCTTTCTGTTTAACAGGGTGGAGATCCCTAATTTGTGAATCAAACTCAAAGCATGTTATGCTGTTAGGATACAGCATCTCCTGTTCTAAAATATTAGAAACACTAAAGCAGAACCAGAAAACCACAGACGTTATAAATGTGGTGTTGCTCCATTATTTCTGAGATCAGAAGTGTCGGCGAATTTCGGATATTCTGTCCAATAACCAAGCGACAGTTTTCGATCACCAAATGAAAAATGCAACAATGTTGCAACTTCACCCCCGAATCACACCGAGTCTACCAAACTATAGGTGTTAAAGCGACCTTAAATGAAAAGATGAATATGCACTATTGTCATTACTGTGTCTAGACAGTGCACTAGTTGTTGCTAGACATTTCACATCTCATATGTAATGATGGTTCGAGGCACTTATTTTTCAGACTTATTTGTCTTTCCAGCTTTATTATGTTGTTGAATACATAGACAAGGCAATATTTATTTCTTCACTCCTAATCAGAATTTTCAGCACAAATGTAAGCCATATGCACCGGTGGAAGAAATATTCAGACCCTTACTTACTCCTTACCACACTGTAAAAACAAACTCTGTTACAAGTAAATGTCCTGCATTGAAAACATTACTTAAAAGGTGCAGTAGGTAAGCCTTATAAAACTAACTTTCTGTCATATTTGCTGAAACTGACCCTATCTTCTAGTAGAACTACATGAAGCAGGTCATTGAAAATAAAATCCAGCTCCTCTGGCACCACCTACAGCCTGTAGTACGATTTGCAAAAATCCACCGCTCCCTGTTCAGATGCACCAATCAGGGCCAGATGGGGTGAATCACTGCTCATGCACACGCATTCATTCTCCCTTACTTAGGAGACCGTTTTGGGCTTTAGCCGAAAGGGGGGAGGGACTGAGAAGTTGTCGATGTTAAAATGTTTTGGCTAAGTCCTGGATCTTCGCAATCCTATCTACGGCACCTTTAAGTAAAAGTGTGTAAGTATCATCAAGAAAAGGGACTTAAAGTATTTAAAGATGAGGACTATTAAAGGTTAACTGATCAATATGTAGAGAAGGGAAAATCGGAAGGATGTCCCTCATCTCGTATATGTGCGTTACCTTCCTCTTTCTTTGTGTTGGCGTTTTAAACTCCGGTGGATTTGTGAGGACTATGGTTAACTGCTCCTCAGATCTCTGCAGGGTAAATCCAGACAGCTAGCTAGACTATCTGTCCCATCTGAGTTTACTGTTGCACGACTAAAACAACCTTTGAACGTACACATGTTCCACCAAAACAAGTTCCTTCCCGAGGCTATTTTGCAGAGGCACCCTTACTCCGTCCGGCGCATAGCACCAACCGATACGATTGTGATTGGTTTAAAGAAATGCCAATAAACCAGAGGACGTTTTTCTCCCATCCCAGAATGCTGTGTGGACTAGACAGACCTTCCTTCGCAGCGCTGTGGAGGAAGGTCTGGCAATGTGTAGTCTATATCCTCAGCGTTCCACTTCCGGGATTGCTCCGGTACCACAGGAAATTCTCCCAGATGCATGTCTTTTGCTGATGCGCGTTACCTTCCTCTTTCTTTGTGTTGGAATTTTAAATTCGGTGGATTCATGAGGACTATTGTTAACTGCTCCTCAGATCTCTGCAGGCTAAATCCAGACTATCTGTCCATCGCGCATGACTATTTTTTGCAGCGGCTCTGTGCGGAGCTAAGTGCCGTCCAAGACGATTGTGATTGGTTTAAAGAAATGCCAATAAACCAGAGCACGTTTTTTTCCCCATGCTATGTGGAGTAGCCTAGGCAATGTGAGACTACAAGTCCAGTTACAAAAATATTTATTATTATTATTATTATTATTATTATTATATATATTATTATTATGTTATTATATAACCTTGCCAGGTTAGAATGTTAGCAAGACCAGTTGATAACAATCCATGTTGTGGTATTTTGCACATGCAAGACTTATTGTAAAGCTACTCTCACATATATTGCTTGTCATGTGACTGTGTATGTCTACATTGTGCTTGTTAAATGTTTGCAACACGTTTTTCATCATCTCTACAGCTGCCTCATTTATTTTACTGTTGCTGATGCTCTTCACCTTTATCAGATACAGTGGTGGAAGAAGTATTCAGATCCTTAATACCACACTGTGAAAATACTCCACTAAGTAACAGTCCTGCTTTCAAAACTTTAAGTAGTAAGTAGTATCAGCAAAATGTACTTAAAGCATGAAAAGTAAAAGTACTGATTGTGCAGTGAAGTGTTCCCTGTCAGTGTGTTCCTCTTCTATCTGATGTTTCTGGATAAATATTCCTGCTGCATTCACGTGTATGTTGTATTTTACTGCTGTAGACAGTGGCGGTTTTTGGCACGGGCGAACTGGGCAGATATCAGTGGTTATCATCCATAATTGTCCAGATATACTGTTGAACAACTTGAACAGCAGGAAGAGTAAGCGGGGGAGGCTTCTACCTAAAGTCAATTAGCATTTTCTTTTAAATATGTTTTTATTAAAGAAGATAAATGTAAGGAGCAATTCATCCATCGCTGCACCATGGTCAGTTTCATCATCACTCAGCAAGGACACAGTAATGACAATAGCACAATCATCTTTTTTCTGCACTTTATTTTCAGTATGACAATAAAAGTATGACAATAAAAAGGGGCGATTTAGTTTTATTAACAATTAACTAGATCAGGAGTTTGCCGTAGTAGCAGCAGCCAACAACTTTTTACAATTTTTGTCTGCTATTTCACCACTAAATTCACTGTATCACAATACGCTAATAGAATTAGTGGGCTAAAGTCAGTCATACCTTGACTTTCTTCCAAATAACGCACATTTCATTCATAATTTTATAAGTACAGGCCTATAGTTCCTGCACATTTTTGTTTTTCTGAATTGTGTGAAATGGCTAATAAAAATAGATAATACAAAACGATTATGTGGTCACCTGTCACCAAGGTAAATTGGTTTAGTCTTGACTTCTGGTCGTGAGCAGAGGTGGTTAGAGTACCCAAAAATGTACTCAAGTAAAAGTAACTGTTACTTCAGAATAATATGACTCAAGTAAAAGTAAAAAGTAGTCATCCAAATAATTACTTGAGTAAGAGTAAAAAAAAGTACCGGTGAAAAAACTACTCAAGTACTGAGTAACTGTTGAGTAACGTCTGATTTATTTTTTAACACAAGCATTCAATCAGACGAAGTAAGATTTGGGGTTAACGAGGTAACTTCAGGTTCAGCCCAGGGTTTTCTGGATCACGAAGGTGGATCACTTGATACCGGGTTCAATCGCCGTGGTAACTCATGCTGGATGCCTAACCTGGTTGGGAGCAGGTTATGTTGGAGATCAGAGATCAACCGGTGTAAAAGCACCGCCTACTGACCAATCAATACTCGATTGATAACGGCGTCACCGTTCGTATAGAAGATCAGGCGGAGCTCGCGCAGAGAGGGGAGAGGGGAGGGGGTGCGCTCATAAAAGTTAAAACATTTAGAGACCAACAACGCCGTAAACATTCCCTGATGGGTATATTTATGAAATATATAGATTTGAATGGGAGGGAATTACATATCGGCTATTTCTCTGCTTCTTGAGCCAATGCGCACAGCGGTATAAATTATGTTTTTTATTTGAAATAATAGGCTAAGCAACGGCAGTTTATGGAAAGGACAAGTGTAATATGTCAGATCTTGGTCCTGACTGATGGGGAAGTGATATTGATAAGCGTTGATTTACGCATCAGCGTCGCCTATTTTTTGTTGCCAGCTGACGAGACTGCACAACTACGTTTGATTGGTGAAACACAGTCACGTGGTAGAGCCTTTAGCGGAAGTATCTCTCTCTCTCTCTCTCTGTCAAAATAAAACATTAAAATGAGGCGTACGCGGGGGGAATACAAACAATGACGCGTAGAATACCAAAGAGGTAAAAAGAAAAGTAACGAGCTCATTGTAGCCTAATGTAGCGGAGTAAGAGTGCAGTTTCTTCTTCACAAATCTACTCAAGTAAAAGTAAAAAGTATAGTGATTTAAAACTACTCCTAGAAGTATAATCTTTTCAAAAACTTACTCAAGTAAATGTAACGGAGTAAATGTAACGGAGTAAATGTAACTCGTTACTACCCACCTGGTTGTGTGAGTGACAGTGTTGGGGGGATTTTCACAAATGTAAATATGCCAGATTATAGCCTTAGGCTAATTTCCATCTGCAGACCCCCTGGCAGGTTGGTGTTACACACAAATTAATGAATACATACAAAGACACTATATGCAGACTATATACAAAGGGACAAGGACAAGAACAGTGATCACATCATGTTAAAACAAACAACAACAACAAGAGTGGACAACAAGGGACATATAGAAAACAGGAAAGCATCGAATATAGTGAACAAACCACAAACTGTCCTGATATTACACTGATCCATATTACACCGTTCTATGTTGCACTGACCCACATTACACTGACCCCTATAGCACAACCCATGTTATACTGACATTTATTGCACAACCCATATTACAGTAATAATTGTGTCCCTTTTTATAATACACTAACTCTGTTTTAAGTCTGATATATAATGATTAACTAAACATGATCACAAGTCTGTATGTCCTTCAACCACACTTTTAAATGACTCCTAAAGATAGAAAGGCTTGTGCTTTCCCTCACTGACAGTGGAATGCTATTCCAGAAACGCACTCCCTGATATGACAGGATGTTCTGTGAAAAGGCAGTCCGCCTAAATGCCAATTCACAATCACCTCTCATAGTGGCTCTGGTCACTCAAGACCCAGCAACACTGCTAGACTTTTGTTTTATAAAATCGCTCAATGGTGGAGGCGCCTGACCATGTATAACCTTATAGATTAGGCAGGCTGATTTAAATAATTTGAAATTAACAACATTTTAAAACTTATATTTATCTAAAATTTGACAATGGTGATATGACGAAGGTTTCTGTCTAATATTTTCAATGCTCTTTTATAGCATACTTCAATTGGCCCAATAGCTGCATGACTCGTATATGACCAACTTGTGATACAGTACTCAATATGAGCTAGTATCATAGAATGCAGGAATGTAATTGCTGCTATATCCGTTAATGATCTACGAATATATCTAAAATTCCGCATATTAACATTTACCGTTTTCACTACTTTTTTAAAGGATAGTTTTGAGTTTTGAGTTTTGATTATTACGGTATCCATGTCATAAATGAAGGGCTGATGTTAATTGGTGGGTAACTCTTTCGTTTGTTAGCCTTTTTGCTATGTTGCTTGCTATGCTTATACAATAATAATTCGGTTTTGACTCAACAAACTCGAGATTTGTAATTTCACCATAAATATTAGTGCTGCAACCGTGCATTAACAAGTTCAGTTATTATTTATTTCCATCATTTGGGTTAACGTTAGGTCCTGTCATTAACCAACCGAATTTTAAAATCTGTAGGTAGTTTCAAAGATGAAACTATTTGCTACAACTCTCTACAACTGTTTTGTGACAAAGTATAGTTTACCAGTCATAACTAAAAGTGTGCCATGCATAGAATTCAAGGCAGTAACCAAGGAGCTAATGGTTCCTCCCTAAAAGTTAGATTAATATAGCATGTAATGACAGACATTTGCCATAAGGGCATGTTTATTTAACCCTACTATTATGACCCCAGGCTGTTTTAGCTGTATAAAACATAATCCTACGGTCTTTTGATTTCAATTGCAATTCAATTGCAATTTCAGGGGCACTTCAGCATCCTCTGCCACATTCAAAGGGGGTCTCACCCTGGGTGTAATTCAATGTAGAACCGCCCCTGTCTGTAGATGTTTCAGGTTATGCTCATTTAAACTCCTTTATAGCTGGAATGCATCGTCACAAAGCTGAAAACAGGGCTGTTTTTCTGACACCATGATGAGTTTTAAAGGTTTTTAGAGATACGTGGTTTTCACAGGACAGCGACGCTACAAACACATAATGATCATATAGAATATGATGCATTGCTGTAGATTAAACTAGCCAACAGTATATACAAGTTCAAATGAGCACAACCTGAAACATCTACAGCAGTAAAATACAACATACACATGAATGCAGCAGGAATATGAATCCAGAAACATCAGATAGAAGAGAAACACACTGACAGGGAACACTTCACTGCACATTATACTTTTACTTTTCATACTTTATGTAGATTGTGTTGATAATACTTACTATAAGTAATGTATGACTATTTGCTTCCAGTTTATGTTCCAATCATGGAGGGGGAAATACGACCCAACCCACTTCCTCTCTGTCCCCCTTAATTCCAAACTGTTGATAAGAGTTAGTGTCTAACTTTCTGTTTTCACACACATCTCCTGTAGCTCAAGCAACATCATTCGGGTAAGTAACCCTTCATGTGAAGTTTATTATTCAAAACAGAAATGTATACACGTATATGGTAATATTGGTGTTTTACTAAATATACAAAATGTTAGTTTATATCAGTAAATTACATTTTTAATTCACTAAGGTCCAGTATGTATCAGTGATTTATACTTTTTTTTTTCTAACTCAGTTCAGAATAAGGAAATCTTACTTGTATGTATTTCTTGTTTTAATGTTGAAAATCTGACCATTAACACAATTGTGCTGGTTGACCATTGATGAACAAATATTTCTATATATCATACCTGTAATTTGCTATAGATCTATACAGAATATCTACACTACCGTCATTACTTTTATTCCATTTGAGGCAGTTCCCACAGGAAAAACTCTAGTTCTAATCTGCTGCCGACATTTCTTCTTTTTCTTTCAGTCTTAAGTATATACAACAGAACCCAGGTAAGCAAACGTCATCTCAAAGAAATAGTATATATATATATATATATATATATATATATTGTACTACCGGTCAAAAGTTTGGGGTCACTTACAAATTTCCATTATAGAAAGAATACTAGCTGATCTGAGAGGGTGGCTGATCTTTAATGCAATATCTACATTGCCCATTATCAGAAAAGTCTGAATATATGGAATGAAAGTTTGAATATATGGAATAAAAGTCTGAATATATTAGATGAACCTTAAATATATTGAATGAACATCTGAATATATTGAATGAACCTTAAATATATTGAATGAAAGGAATGAGTCATTCAATATATTCAGACTTTCATTCAATATATTTAAGGTTCATCATATTCAGACTTTTATTCCATATATTCAAACTTTCATTCCATATATTCAGACTTTCATTCAATATATTCAAACTTTACATATATATATATAACGGCATGCCATAATATATATATATATATATATATATATATATATATATATATATATATATATATATATAAAATTAGGGCTTCTGATGAGACAGATAAACATTTAATTCACTTTAAGTTAATTTCTAACTTTATTGACTGAAAGTGAAACAAAAAGCTGCCAAATCTCATTGGAGATGTCAAAATGCCAAGTCTATAAATCTGGAGCTTTTGAAGTTAGACAATGTTGTGAATTTGACATGTTTTATGTGACCTTTATGGATTTTAAAAGAAAAGATGAACTAAATAGGAAATAAACAAAGTTTCCTTTTTTATCTTTCTCAGACATGGAATTTGAGGGTAAGTAAAGAAAAATCTTTTAATTTTGTTACTCCACTAGGCTTTTGATTATTTTAGGACTCGTCTTGATGTCTGAAGAGCATGTTGTAATATTTATAAAAATAAAGTCTGAATTTGGAGAGAAAAAGTCATGAGATAAAAACAACAAATACAAGAGTATTTGGGGTTTTATGGAAATAAGGGATATCTGAAGTTATATTTTAATTAATAAGTTTCGCCACTAAATAAATACAGTCTGACACATCAGTACCTCATTATTAAAAGCTTTTATGCCATTGAAACATTTAGCTTGATCAACCCAAGAAATGATAATAGAAAAAGTGGACTTATCTGTTTGGCACTGGGATGACACTAACAAAAAAAGTGACAAAAACAGGGCTATTAGGTCAGGCTGCGTTCACACACACTGTTGCTGTCCTCAGATGGCCCGGCAAAAACGCAGGTCTTCCTATTCATTTTGAATGGGGGTAGAGCGTTTTGGCGTTGGGTTCCACAGAACAGATCTAACTTTTGGAGAAACGCAACCCGACACCATGCTGCAGTGGCCAGTCCTATAAATAGACTTGTAAAGTTTGTTAGCCCTTCTGGGCTGCATTTACTGTAAAACACGCTTAGCGTTCCGACGGCCCGTGGGCGTCTTTTTAACACGTGATGCTATGTATACAACTCCTATTTTTAAGTAGTACTCATGCCACACATCTTTGGAAAGCTACAACTCTTGTGATTTCACTGATACAAACTATTCCAAGACACGATAACAACAGCAGGTACAATCATCGCCTCTGTCTGAGTAACAAACAACTACAAAATTGAGGTAACTCACCTTTGAAGCCTCATTGTAATCCACAGATCCATAATATTCTGACAAAACGGTCTTGTTACATCAAATCCAGTAAACTATTTAGTCCAAACATATTATGACATTAAAATATATCCACGGACAGCTGTTTTTAAATTTCAAATTTCGCGGCAGTTATTTAATATTTTACTGTATTTCCTGGAGTAAATCTTGTTTGCATATATTTTTTTGCCGGTATCTGCTATCAAAATGGCCCCTGCACTCTGACCTTTCGATTGACACCTCACTTGAACCAATCGGACCTTCCTGGTCTCGTCTACAGCCTAGAATATCCAACGAGTGCCTGCGGTGAAAAAAGGTGCACGCCCTTTTATTTTGTGCCAATCGCAACCGGTTGTGCCGATGACTGACGTTTTGTATAGCCAATGAACTTTTTAATATGCTTTAGTCACTCTGACTTCTAAACATAACTATCAGCCTCACAACATGTGTACTGTACAGAATAAGCTTTTAAATCAGACAAATCACAGTTAAAATCCCTCCGAATGAAAATGAATAAAAAGTTTATCATCATGTTGAGTCGATTCTGAACCAATCAGCTGTTCAATCAGCTGAGAGGCCGGCGTTTCCCAGCATGCACTGGGTCTGCCTGCGTCCGCCTGGCTCTTGCAGTTTGTCGGTACACGATCCGTTCTGCCTGCACGATTCGTTCTGCACATGCGCAAGATAATACTGTTTTACTGAGGATACGACCTGCACGATCTGTTCCACGCTAGATGGCTAGCCTCCACCGGGAAGCTAACGTTAGTTTAGCTAACAGCTAATTCGGCTAACCGCTAGCTGACAGCTAGATTCAGTCTAAAATAACATTAAGTCAAACTTAATGGGAGAAGCAGGCTACAGCTACATTAAGACTTTACAGTAATAACAATAAAGACAAATATTGAGTGATTGTATTTTAAATGAGCACAAGTAAAGTAGAACTGACGTAACAGCTGTTATATATGTTAACGTTTATTTTCAAGTTTTATTTTGAGGGTCTTTTAAAGTTATTACATGCTGTCTCAGCTAGCGGTTAGCCGAATTAGCTGTTAGCTAAACTAACGTTAGCTTGCCTGTCGACCGGAAGTGTAACTAACGTTAGCTTGGCTGTCGACCGGAAGCGTGGAACAGATCGTGCAGTGTCGTGAATCCTCGTACAACAGAGCATGCGCGAACATTTTGCGCATGTGCAGAACGGATCGCGCATGTGTCACGCATGTGCAGAACGGATCGTGCAGGCAGAACGGATTGTGTACCGACACAGTTGGTGAAAAGCAACGCGCTGCTGCCGCGTCTCTGCAGATCTGCGGCCGCCTTTGGTCTCGCGGAGATTATCGCGTCTACGCGGTGCATGACGTCAGAGCAAGTCGGGATCAAGTCGGACACAAATCTAACCGGCATGCATTGGGCGCCGATCGCCGGTGATCGATTCTGCGCAGATCTGGCTCATCTCGAACGAGCCTACCAGCTAAGTTTCCATCCACTTGTCAATCGAATTATCTGAAGTTCGGTAAAAAAACTCATGCGAATAAAGCTGGTGAAAGTGTGTTTCCATCCAACAGCTTTAAAGCGAATAAAAACCTGTGCGTAATGACGTCACATGCTGTTTTGCGATTAAATTGGTATATCGAATTGATTTGAGACATTTTATGGTGTTTCCATTCATTTCTGAACTGAATCGCACAAGATTCAAGCGAACTTTTGCGAACAAAGTTTTGCTAGACAAAAGTAGTTGTTAATATTAGAAGCCAAGCTATAGCCTAAGCTCCGATGGACCTTTGGCTGAGGATCTGATCCAGCTCATCAAAAAGGTGGAACTTGCCTTATATTTTCCCTCCGGCACTGCTCGAGACAACTCTCTTTTTGAGCCGTGTATGCGCTGTTTGGCGCCTTCCATTTACATTTACTCCGGAGGACGTCCACGGCTTGTCGTAAGGGACATTCTAAAACGCTTAACGTGAAAAAGCTTAACATGGTTTAATATCTAAACAACGATCAGTCATCACCAGTATCATGGTCATATCTTGTCATGAACACTTAAGCCTGTCAAAAAAACTAAATCGAAATCCAACGATTATAAGTTATCTCACGTTAATGTGTCAGATAACAATTTTTTTTTTTTTGCAAAAATACTAATAATACCATAAAGCATGAACACATTTTTGTTTGCATAACAAACTTTACATGATTGATTAGTTACCTGAACGAGGTTGTTGATAGAAGGTGATGTATGCTGCGTGCTGCTCTCAGCTTCACTGCTGGACCGCACCCGTTGGGGAGGCATATATTCCCCACTGCAACAGAAAGTGAAAGTTAAAATTCACTTTCAGAACAGCTCAGAGAGCCTCTCCCACCCTCACACACACACACACACACACACACACACACACACACACACACACACACACAGAAGGTGAATTTCCAGCAGCTGTGTGTCGCTGCATCAAGGAGGTTAATCTTAGAACATGGAAAAAAACAAAAAAATAACCTAATTAAAATAAAAAATTAGCTCATTCAGAGTGTCATATTTTCATTGGTGGAAGTATATTGGCTGAAAAACTGTATTTCTGTAAAATTTGGAGAAAAGTATTTTCAGTTGAATCTTATACTATAACTCCACTGCATTATCCTTTTTAGTTACTTTGCAAATCAACATTTTACTTACAAAATATATCAACATCTTACGAAACGTTTTAGATTAGACAAGCCAGCTGTCTATGAAGTGGTTCACAGCAGCTCCACCTCGACTAGTTTCTTAAATAATATTTTCATACATGGGAAATAAACGGAAGTTACAGTGTGTGAAAAACATTATCAACATCAAACCTTTATATTTTGAGTGATTTTGTTTTTTGTGAAGAATATGTTTTATTCCGTTTCTTTTCTTCTCTCACTCAAGAGACAGTCGTGACTGTCCTGTGTGGTTTTCTTCTTCTTTTTTTACAATATAACACATAGTTCAATTCAATTCAATTTTATTTATAGTATCAAATCATAACAAGAGTTATCTCGAGACACTTTACAGATAGAGTAGGTCTAGACCACACTCTATCATTTACAAAGCCCCAACAATTCTAATAATTCCCTCAAGAGCAAGCAGTGCGACAGTGGCGAGGAAAAACTCCCTCTTGGGAAGAAACCTTGGACAGACCCAGGCTCTTGGTAGGCGGTGTCTGACGGTGCCGGTTGGGGATATGATCAACAGTGGCGATAATAGTCAAATTAATAATGGAACAGTGACTTCAAGGGCGCTGCAGGGCGTTACAGGATGTAGCGTGGCCCAGCAGAGCATGGATGGACGTAGCAGGAAGCAGCAGGGTTCAACAGGACGCAGCATGACACTGCAGGGCACCGCAGAGCTTAGCAGGGAGTGCAGCAGGACCACGGCGACAGCTGCAACCAGGATCTTGGTGCCAACGTTCTCCAAGGAAATACGCTGGGGGAAAAAACATAAGGACTCCGGGGAGTAAACTCCCCAGAAACTAGGATTAATAACAAGCATTTCTGGGACGGGATGCACACAAATGGTAATAGAGAGGGAGAGGAGAGAGCAGCTCAGTGTGTCAAAGGAAGGAAGGAAGTAGTTGTTGAAGTAGTTGAATAGTTGAATTAGTTATATATGTTGTTGTCCATCTGTGTGTGTGTGTGTGTTTGTGTGTGTATGTCTGTGGAGGATTATTCATATGTTATCTGAGGTTTTAGTAGGATACAGCATCTCCTGTTCTACTTGAATTACAGTTTTTTAATACATGCATTGGTCCAAACTGAATTCCCATTGTCAGAACTCTTCACACAGTCTTTGTGGACCAAATTGTAATTTTCTTTTTTTTATTATTGTTTTCACACAAAATGCTTTCAATGACCAAATTCAACTAAATCCATCAACTTTTTTTCTCATTTATAATTTACATCCATGTTCAAATGCTAACACACTGCTTTCAACACTGTTAGGAACACATTCAAAGCAAGAAGTGTGCAAATTCTGTGCATTACCTCTCCCTCTCTCTCTCTCTCTCTCGCTCTCTCTCTCTCTCTCTCTCTCTCTCTCTCTCTCTCTCTCTCTCTCTCTCTTCTGGTTCTAAGTCTGTGGCCCAGTTGAGTTCTGCCTCTGGTTGTATGAATAGGCATAATTTATAGTGGTTGTAACGCCCCCAATTATCCAAACTGGCCAGTGCAACATCCCCCCCCCAAAAAAAATAAAAACTAATATAATTTCCTTTACATAAATAAAGACATTTGCAGAAAATGGCACATATTGTTGTAGAAAAATTCACCAGAATGCAGGAAATTAAGTGTTTGATATGCTCAAAATTTCAATTTTGCTCAATAGTGGAGCTGTCAAACCTAAAACCTGTACATTTTAAACTTAAAAAAACTAATCTATAATAGGAGTTAGTGGCTGGTAACATGTAGGCTCAGACCCGTCGCCAGACCTCAGTCTTAAGGGGGGCATATGAAATACATGGGAGGGCACAATTATTATTAGCGTACAGTACATATATTTATAATAATCATATACTCTTGTTATACTATTCGCACGTAATAATCACGTTAAACATAACCAACAGCAATATGACCAGGTAGCCTATATAGCCTACAACACATTACATAGAAGCAATGTTATGAATATCCATAAAACACTTGACTATACAACATATTAGATGTAACACCAGAAGCATCTCTCAAACATTGCATTTTAAAGCAGTCAACAGAAGGATATACATTGCTGTGCATGTGCCATGAGACACACACGCACGCACGCACACACACACACACACGCACAGAGACTTTGAACCTACCGGTACTTTGAGTGGAGGCAGCATGTCCTCTCTTCAGTCCCTCCTGTCATTTGAAGCTGCATGCTTATTTAAGCCCTTAATGAAGAAGGTTGCGTCCGATGATACAGATGTGAATTTCCTGCAGGCATAACAAAATGCGGAGTCCTTTTCCACCGAGTAGCCTACGCAAGCCAGTCCCTGTTCAAATACCAGCTAGAGGAACTTTTTTTTTTAACCAAACATTTTGACTGGATATTTCCTAAACACAACCTGTTTGGGTTTCTCCGTCACACCCCCTGATTCAACAGTTAGTTGTGGCCCAAATGCTGCCCCAGTCGCAGTTGCACTTGACCTGCAGGTCCTGCCAGGCCCAGGGTCGGGCTCCACGGAGCTACTAGCATCAGGCTCAGACTGTCGTCCAGGGGCTCCTTCTCCAACGACAACATCAGGAGGCGTCGGTGTCGTATCCAATTTGGCAGAGGAGAATGTTGGTGGGTTTTTCAACCACTTACGGATATCCATGACGAACTGAAGCGAGTAAGCCGGCGAAAACTCATCAAGCTTTCAAAAATGTGCGGTAACTGTTGAGCGGCTACACTGACGTAGGCTACGTCACGTCGTAGCCTAACTTTCTTTATAGTAAGGCCGTGATAGGCTGTTGCAGTGTAGATTCCCATCAATCAAACATTAATGCAACACAAAATTAGCAACTATGATAATATAAAATTAAAGTAATTTTTTTAAGAGGTCTGTGCCTCAAGTGGGGGGGCACAAGCATTTTTGGGGGCGGGCCCGGCCCCCTATGGCCCGCCCCCCTATGGCCCGCCCATAGCTACGGGTGTGTGTAGGCTACATCATGCAATCTTACTGTTAATATAAATCCAGCACGCTCTATATAGGCTACTGTAAATGACATCAATTAATAATCCACTTCATGTATATATCGTTTCTATTGTTTACAACTTGCAGAACACTTGAGTTGTATAGACTTTTAACTTATTGTTGGTCAGTGTGGCTTTTTGTATACACCTAGCCTATCTTTTCACATCTTTGTGTGCAGTTGTCTTCCTGTTTATTCGTTATCTTTGTTTAGCTTTGTTATCCTTGTTCTCATCATTTGTCTATTCCTGTATAAGTACATTGAGAGCAATGAAAAACTGAAGTCAAATCTCTTCTATTTGTACATACCATGGCCAGTAAAAGTGATTGTGATTGTCCTTCATCCTAGTAACTATTTAACATTTTCTTCTGAAGGACTGTTAGGCTATGAAACTGTACAACTGCCATTAGATATGCTGACAGCAGACGGGTATGTTTCTCTCTCCCTCTCTATTCCTGCTATTATCATTAATTGCAATGTACACATATGGTTCCGTGGTGTGGCACTGTGTGATTGACAAAATTACTAGGATGGGACTACTACCATATATCACCTGGTGCCTGTGTACACGTTTGACTCTGCACTGTACACATGTTGAATTATATACACCTGCATGTGAGTGCTGTTGCACGCAGAGTTATGTTGTTCACAATCTATAGATGCTGAATTTGTGACTACAGCAATAAGAGAGCAAAATAGGTTTCCTTTTACTGAATACATACATTATTTTCTTGGCAATTTTGACAGATTTGCAGATAATGTGTAGAACAGACCTTAGCTTGCGACTCTTTTGAGTGTTATGTTAATAGAAAGTCTGATGGGATCTTGTATGCACCTAAGTTGGGGAGGTGTAAGGGTGGGTGTTTTTTGTCTTTTTCTCTGTCTGATTTTTTTTCCTTTGTTTTTTGTTTGATATATTACGAAGTACATCTCTTGAGATGTACTCGCAAAGTATCCAGGCGGGAGTCACACTATGTGCAGACACCAAGACATACTATATTATATAACAGCTCTATTTTATGGTGTCACTTAGTGGGTTACAAAGCCCCATAGGAACATCAATAACATTTGCCAGTTAGAATGTCCGTGGGCTGGGGAAACCCACCAAGCTAAATAAGGTTCTCTCTCACCTTGATAGCTTGGCAGCAAAAGTTGCATATCTATAGGAAACACATCTGAACAAGTCCGATCACACAAAGATACGCAGATGCTGGGTAGCATAATCATATAACTCTCTCTTCAATAGCAGGTCAAGAGGCACAGCTATTTTGACCCATAAATCTCTGCAGTTTACCCCTTCAGAAGTCATTGCAGACCCTCAGGGCCGCTACATAATTGTTACAGGTCGTATTGTAAATACACCTGTGATACTAGGTTACCTATATGCACCTAATTGGGACAATGATAATTTTTTTTCAAATTTGTTATATAGTTTACCCAATTTGGACTCCCACTTTTTAATTTTAGGTGGTGACTTCAACTGTTGTCTCGATCCAGTATTGGACAGCTAACCCCTCTAAACAATCTAAATCTGCCCAAGTGATTAATTCCTTTCTTAAACACTATGCCGTTTCAGATCTATGGCGAAGCATGAACCCCACTGCTTGGACTTTTTCCTTTTTCTCCCAGGTACATCAGACATTTTCCCGGATCGATTATTTTTTAGTAGATAATCGTTTTCTCTCTTCAGCCGAAGCCTGTTTATACAATGCCATAGTCATATCAGACCACTCCCCCCTTACAGACACTTTTAGGTTTGCGCACAACACTCCTAGACCTCATTGGAGACTTAGTTCCATTACATTATCCCAGGAGGAATTTGTGCACTTTGTAGCTGAACAAATAGGATTTTTTGTCGAGGTTAATTCCTCTCCAGAAATCTCTTGTACAGCTCTGTGGGAGTCACTAAAAGCTTACCTGAGAGGCCAGATAATTTCACATATATCTTATAATAAAAAGCAAGTTAATCAAAAATTGTCAGACATAACTGCCCGAATCTCACAATTGGAACTAGCATACACAAGCTCCCCCTCACCTGACTTATTGAAGGAGCTTCTGCTTGAGAAAAATAAATTTGACACGTTATCAACCAGTGTAGCAGAGCTCTACACTGATTGTCATATTATTGCCATATTTGAACATTTTTCTGCTCAAGCCTGTCCTAAAGTGACTGTAGCTAAAGCTAATTAGCAGCAAGATGCCACCCTTCTCCATAGAGGACTACTACAAACTCCTTCAGAAGATTGCAGTTCTGGAAACCAAAATTTACCGGTTACAAGTAAACGTGGAAGTGAACAGATCATGTGGAAATGACACCACTTTACCAGTGACCCAAAACAATGGACAAAAGCATGCTAACACATGGCTAACTCATTCTACCAGCAAGACCACAAAGAAACAGGAGGGCTGTGGCTATGGTGCTAAAACAGTATCATAAGTATTTGTTACTTGTGAAACACAATGCACAAATAAATGCAGAGGGATCCGTATCTGTAAGGGCAATGCACAAATAAATGCAGAGGGATCCGTATCTGTAAGGCCAATGCACAAATAAATGCAGAGGGATACGTATCTATAAAGGTACATCTGTGTCCGTGACTCTTATTTGTAACTCGTATTTCATCATTTGTAAAATAACTTAGCATTTTTCAATGTAAATATACGTGTAAATCTCCTTCTACGTGTGTGGGTACTTTTGAGACTGTTTTTCCGCGCTGTTTGTGGTCAGAAGATATTCGTAACTCAGGTGACAATCCCAGCACTCTCCACTAGATGGTGGTAATGCAACTCTTATGGATTCCAACCGCTGTTAAAATAAATGAAAGCTGTGAAGAAGCCTAGCTATACTGTTCGCAAAATCTACTTGATGTTGTTAATATATGTCAATGGATGTTCCTCCAGGTAAGTTGACATTATTAGGACTTTGTCGTCAGATAAATTACATTCATGTTTTCAGCATCATTGTTGCGGTGCATTTACAATTCGCTTTGTGTTGTTATGGCGGCAGTGACAGTTCGCTACTTTTTAGAGTGTGCTAACATTCACGTTCTTGTACAGCGTAATCAGCGATATTAACTTAGCTAGCTAGCTAGTTAAAGTCAGGCTTGTAACATGGGCTTGCTTGGTCTTTGTATGGCAGTCTGAAATATTATTATTTAGTACAGTTGATCATATTGTGTTTTATGTTTCACGTTTACTCCCGTTTATCCAACACAGTCTCACTCCCTACTCGTCAAATGTATGACGCATGGTCAAGGACCCTGGCGTCAAGTTTCAACGAAATAGGGGTACCCTTGACGTTATTTTTCGACGAGGGGGTCCGTCAGATAGACATTCATGTTATTCCCTCACTGTCGGATATCGACGAAAGAAAAAAAACACGCCCCCGCCCCTTAACTCGAAATCTAGCCTATGACAGTTATTATTGGTATTTTTAGCCCAATAACCACTGTTTTAATCAACATTATTCACGAGATATTATCATGGTTTATATGTATTTATTTTAATGTTATTATTTCGGTCTATTTCGGCCAGGGAAGCTGGGTTGCTTTTTTGTTGATTTATATTTTTTAAACTATAACGCTACATCTATCAACATTTATTTAGATGTTATCATGGTATTCATTTCTTTATTTTAATAATATTAGTTCGGTCTTATTACCGGTAAAATATTACAGTATATGCTGTAATTAGAACATTACGATATGATCCGAGCTAGACGCATTCAAAGCCGATATCCCCCAATGCAATGCGGCCGTTCATTTCAAAGAATCGGGCAGCGATCAGCGGGTCTTTAACGCCAGGATCGCTTCAATATACATATATACAGTCAGTGATTGTGTCACCAGCAACAACACCTTGCTCAGTTTTGTTCCAGTAAATTATGAACCATAATAACGTTTAAACGAATCCGCGGAAAACTCCGGAAGTGACGTAGTACGTCCCGCTCAGCGGATACGATGATACAAATATATAATATTCGTAATATTAATGTTTTTTTCTAATGTTGTATTTTATGGAGCCAGGACAGTGACAGTAACCTGTAGTATTGAAAATAAAAATTGGCATTGAAACAACAAATATTGGAACTGAAAAATTTTGAACTGAAATATAAAACACAAACATCAAAAAGTAATAATCTCACAATGCTATTATTTTATTTCACTTTGACATATTTTTGCATTATGATAGGTTTTTCAATGCCAATCTACATTTTTTCTTGATGTCTGACTTTTTCAGTGACAGTTTTTTTTCCGCTGTCAGAGTTTTTACAATGTCACTGGTTTTCAGTTTCAACTTTCTGTCACTGTTTTGGCGTAGGGAGGAGGGGCCTGAGGGGAGGGACAAAGGGCGTGGTGTACAGGTAATTTGCATAGGCTACTGGGAGGACCGCAGCTCCACAGGCATCCTCACAGATTACCCATATCTGCAATGGCTTCCACAAGTTCACCTGGAACCTCCAAATCTCAAGTAAGTCTGTTTATTTCTGCCATTTCTTTTCACGTAGAAGCAGGCTGGTTTAGTTTTAACTTTAAATGTAGGCCTAAGCTGTGGCAGAGGTTAGAACTGTTATCTTAATACCATCCTAAGCTTAGCACACGTCAGCTAACTTGTGGCTAATTGTAGCTAAGTCTCCCGCCAGGGATGTCAATCTATCTTCTATAATCTAGTATTTATAATAACAGTAATTCCTGTCCTTTAGGAGTCCTAAGGCCAGTGTTACTGCTGGTGCCGAGGCTTGACTCGCGGCACTCTCAGCTCCGTCATGGATGTCTTAAGAGAACGAGCTCCGCTCTCTCTACCTGCCGCCTGGCACGGAACGCCCCTCCCCCATAACTATCCTCCAATCACAAGTATAGCTGCTGACTGACAGGTTTCTAGGCAAATCACACAGGCAGAACGCGTTTACTGACATCTCCAACTGGGAAAACAGTTACGAAAAACTGCCTTAGCTGAACATAAGTTAACATTATCATGTAAACAGTCCAGTACAATATTTTATAACTGTTAAACTGATATTATCGGTTAAAGGTTTACTTGGACATACATGTTTAAACTTGCCTGTAAACAAAAACTAGTATGTCTGTGGTATTTCTGGCTTAAAGGCATAACCTTTACATTTCTCATCTGATTTCACTAAGTTGTGTATAATTACAGGCACCTTCGACTGGGAGGCAGCTTACGGAGAGACTGCTGAGAAGGCTTCAGGAAGTTCTGCAACGTCAGCCTGTGGATTTTGACTATTTACACTTACACTGTTTTTAGTCATGAAATGGGACTTGTACCCTTTCGCAAGGCAAGTACACATTAACCCTCATATGCATTATCATTGCATTTACTGTAATTTGTTAAGAAATATAGAGTCAAATTCTTACTTGAATATATTTATTTGTTATTCACTGAAAAGGTACAGATTTAACTGTTTTGCTGGAGCCCATACTGTAAATGCATGTCATTTCAAAAATTGTTAAGGATTAAAATCAGTACTACATATAAAGTAGTAGTGGTATTTGTCATTTTAAAATAACAAACAAAATGTTTTTCCTGTGTTGTCCTGCCATGTTTATGTGTAAAGAATCACATAGTTCTGCCACAGTCTGCGGCCTCAGAGGGCACTGGATGGGTGGTAAAAGTACTCCACTGGCAGACTCTTCTGTCACGGTCCCCCTCCAAGAAAAGATCTTGTATATCCTGTAATTGACAAGTAATGTTAAAAGACTGCAGTTGCTTTTAGAATACTTCACAAAACAATTACACTTTTTTTGTAAATAAAATGCACACTTTAGGTGTGCATTTAATTTGTTATGCACATATGGCCATAATAAGCATCCAAAACAAAATTGAAAAAAAAGGTTTAATTGAACATTTTGAAGCTGCACAGGGTCCTGGACAAGTCTGGTAGTGTCAAGGTCCCTCTGGAGGCGTGGTACAAACAGACTGTTATACAGTCTATCGGTACAAATATATAGTGGGTACAAAATAAATGCAGACTGTTGGAGGGATTTAGCAGGCGACCCTCTTAAAGACTGACACATCAGTGCACTATTAATATCACTTTAAACCCCCAAGTGGGCTAGCTGATGTGGTATTAGCTAGCGTTAGCGCTTGTTCAACGGGAGACTTAGCTACAATTAGCCACAAGTTAGCTGACGTGTGCTAAGCATGGATGTATTAAGAGAACAGTTCTAACCTCTGCCACAGCTTAGGCCTACATTTAAAGTTAACACTAAACCAGCCTGCTTCTACGTGAAAAGAAATGGCAGAAATAAACAGACTTACTTGAGATTTGGAGGTTCCAGGTGAACTTGTGGAAGCCATTGCAGATATGGGTAATCTGTGAGGATGCCTGTGGAGCTGCGGTCTCTCCCAGTAGCCTATGCAAATTACCTGTACACCACGCCCCTTTGTCCCTCCCCTCAGGCCCCTCCTCCCTACGCCAAAACAGTGACAGAAAGTTGAAACTGAAAACCAGTGACATTGTAAAAATCCTGACAGCGTAAAAAAAAAAACTGTCACTGAAAAAAGTCAGACATCAAGAAAAAATGTAGATTGGCATTGAAAAACCTATCATAATGCAAAAATATGTCAAAGTGAAATAAAATAATAGCATTGTGAGATTATTACTTTTTGATGTTTGTGTTTTATATTTCAGTTCAAAATTTTTCAGTTCCAATATTTGTTGTTTCAATGCCAATTTTTATTTTCAATACCACAGGTTACTGTCACTGTCCTGGCTCCATAGTATTTGAGGAGTTAAACAATAAAGATAGTTATAATATTAAAATACTGTTTCATTTATTTGTCTACGTTTAAACGAATCCGCAGAAGTGACGTGGAAATTCCGCACCTCGTCTGTGAAAGAATGTTCCACGTTGTACGTGAGAATTTACAAAATAAAATACTAATAATGAAAAAATGGTGTTTTATATTTAGCACTTTAACACTATATAAAAAACCTACAGTTGAGTGTTTAGAAATACAGCCTAATGGCTTGTTTGACTAATTTCCATTTGTTTTGAATTGTACTGTTGTGAAAAACAATAAACTATGTACAAAGAGAAGCATTTTTTATTTTATTTTCCATGCATAGTTATTTAAAAACGCAATTTTCTAATTTTGCAGTTGATGAATATTAATAGCAAAGACTAAAGGGGAAAAACATGAGCATATTTATGTGTGGGACTTAGTTTGATTTAAAATCACACAGCATTATTAGTTGTTTTAAATAAATTACTTTTTTGAAATATCAATTTATGGTAAGCCTAACATATTAATTATTATATTCAGAAGATGATCCTCATATCAATCACCGTGGTTACAGCTTGTAGCCATCCTAACCTTTGTAGCCATTACTGAGACTACCTTTTCAAAATTAAGAAGGGACTAGTTTTAGGAAGCATTTTCAGGAAATTAAAAGGATAAGCAGATTTTTGCTGAGGTTTTTGTTCACAGAGTAAGATATATATAGCTTTGTTTGGGTATGTATACATATACAACATGTGTTTTGGCATTTTTGGCACACTTCTACCTCAGCCCTACTGCACAAAGACAAAACTCACACAACTCATTCAACCATTTCACAAGCTGAGAAAAGGGTCATGACATGGGTCAGAGCAGTGGTTCCCAACCTTTTTTCCTTGGTGCCCCCCCTACTCATGTCTAAGAAAAGCTGAGCTCTTATCCTCTGGCAGAAGATATGGGTGAACTTAACATTTCTAAACTATAGGCCTAATATGGACCTACCTCAATTAAAACTTTAAATAATGTTGCTTGAGATTGAGGGTGTGCAACAGCTTTATGATATGAAGCATGGTTGCGTTGCTCTTGTCACTGTTTGTGAAAGATGAGCAATAGATTGTTGCTGTGAGATGTGCTTCAGTCTAGCCTATATCACTTTGTTCATGTTGTTTTTTATTGTAAGTATGTCAGCTGTATGATAAAACAATATGTCAAGTGTTATTTGTGAAGCATTTGAACTCAAGGCAAATATCCCTCTGGGGACAATAAAGTATCTCTTGCAAAGTGGTCTCCATGATGTGTAAAAATTAAAACGTTGTCATAGGACTATAGCAAACACATCGTTGGAAAGGTCTCAACCTGGAGAGTAACATATGTCAGTCTGGAGAGGATACATTACTCCTGCTTTGAAATATTGACCTCTGAACCTTGAACCCAGTACATGTATGAAGGCTTGTCATTTAGCAACAGAAGGTGCTACACACATAAGACCAGCTGTTCTAGAAAGCTCTGGACATCAGCTGTCATGTAGCTATGGTCACCAAATTGTAGGCTACCTACTGTAAGCACTGTCAAATATGGTAATAAGCTATTTTCACCTATTTAACGATTCGATTTTTAAAATCTGATGACACCAGTGTGTTCTCCATCACAAAAAAACCCAGGGTGTATCCAAAATTATACACTGCCAACTTCTACTTATGAGAAATATACCAATATACTTTAAAACTACAACTCCCATAAGAAACGCCACAGAAGCTGTTACAAAGCTTGAGCACTTGTAGTTCTTCCGGGGTCGGTGGGGGGACTCGTTCGGCTCCTCTTTCTGCTGTCTGCCGTAAGATGGCTTGATTCCATTTCAGATTGAGACGCCGCCCGCCGGCCGAGCACACAATATATGAGACAAATACATGAAACTGTATTTTATTATTATAACTATCTTTATTGTTTAACTCCTCAAATACAACGTTAGAAAAAAACATCAATATTACGAATATTATATATTTTTATCTTCGTATCCGCTGAGCGGGACGTACTACGTCACTTCCGGAGTTGTCCGCGGATTCATTTAAACGTTATTATGGTTCATAACTTACTGGAACAAAACTGAGCAACGTGTTGTTGCTGGTGACACAATCACTGACTGTATATATGTATATTGAAGCGATCCTGGCGTTAAAGACCCGCTGATCGCTGCCCGATTCTTTGAAATGAATGGCCGCATTGCATTGGGGGATATCGGCTTTGAATGCGTCCTGCTAGGATCATATGTTCTAATGTAATGTTCTCCTACAGCATATACTGTAATATTTCACCGGTAATAAGACCGAAATAATATTATTAAAATAAAGAAAGGAATACCATGATAACATCTAAATAAATGTTGATAGATGTAGCGTTATAGTTTAAAAAATATAAATCAACAAAAAAGCAACCCAGCTTCCCTGGCCGAAATAGACCGAAATAATAACATTAAAATAAATACATATAAACCATGATAATATCTCGTGAATAATGTTAATTAAAACAGTGGTTATTGGGATAAAAATACCAATAATAACTGTCATAGATTTCGAGTTAAGGGGCGGGGGGCGTGTTTTTTTTCTTTCGTCGATATCCGACGGTGAGGGAATAACATGAATGTCTATCTGACGGACCCCCTCGTCGAAAAATAACGTCAAGGGTACCCCTATTTCGTTGAAACTTGACGCCAGGGTCCTTGACCATGCATCATACATTTGACGAGTAGGGAGTGAGACTGTGTTGGTTTATCCATTGCTGTTAACAGGGTGGCCAAGTGTGTGCTGGTAGCTATATTATAGCTAGCTGACGTGACAGTTAATAAGTATGATACAGTTAGTCGGTCAGTTGGATTGTAGTTGTGAGCGGTACCTTTTCTTCAGAGTGTGCGTAAATGAGAATAGTAAGTATAGGCTATCTGCTGCATCGTGATATTGTATTTCTTCGTTAAACCAGCTGTTATTTCTGCTTTTGATGTGGATGTACCTTATATATATGTCAATGGTTGCTACGCTACGCAACCCTTGTGCTAATTATATCCACGTTCGCCTTCGGCTCACCCGACTCGGTACGTCGGGTCTAAACATGTAACATCGTGTTTAAACATGTTTATACTTTTACTTTTTTTTTACTTTTACTTGTTAGGATTGTTCAATACTTTTGTGGTTGAGTACAATAAGAAGTAAGTGGTGTTACATATTATTTTCTGTACTGCTATCAAGGCTTATCTAGCGAGGCTTTGCTAGATTTTCAAAATAAAAGCATCCAGCCGTTTTGTTGTTGGAGGCTTTAAAGCGTATCATTCATAACATGAAGTGTTGTCTATGTTAGCAGTAACTTAACAGATGGGCGGAAGTGTCTGAGAAACCCATATAATAAGCGGTTGAATTGGAGTTTGAGATATATAGCCATATTCCGACTATTGTTTATATTATTTTAAATTTTATCTGTACAGCACTTTGTGCAACGTTGGCTGCTTTTAAAGTGCTTTATAAATAAATTTGATTGATTGATTGATTGATTATGTTTGGTAATGTTATTACTGCTTAAGGTGGAATGAGTGTATACAAACAGTATGTTTCCTTTATTCATTTGTATTATGTTTCTCTCTTTATAGGAACCACACACACTCAAACTCAAACAAGAAAAAGGAAGAAATAAACAGAATAAGAACCATCTCTCAGCTCTTCATTTTAAACTCTGGAATATTTGCTCTAAGTGGTGTTGTGGCCGACATACCTGAGTGAACCTGGTGATAAACCCAGAACTAGCACCTTCACTACACTGCTTACTTATCCAAGACCAAATGTATGTGCAGTTGTACATCGTGATAAAAAATGATAGCCTAGTTCAATCTAACACTGAATCTGCTGTGTTTTACTGATCTGACTGACCACTGATGAGGTGTGCTTGGACCCACCAGACTCTCCTCAAAGTATGAGAAACCATCAGGAGGAAGTTATTGCTCCACAGGTGTCATACTTCTCAACTGCTAAGTAACTAAAGTATAAACTGCTACTGTAAGGACTGTATTGTCCATATACATTGATCAGGCTGTGTGAAAGGGACTCTTGTTTCACAAAGTAACTAATAGAATTTCACTTGAAGTTTTTATCCGTCAGTTATATTTATGCTGTGAAATGTTTTTCAAGCTGCAGATTAGATTTAATACCCTTTCCAAAATACTTTAGTTTTATTAATATTGTCATCTGTCAAAACAATAAAGTATATAACTGTTAAATGTTTTGTGTTGCTTACTGTCACTATTACCTGTCTTAAAGGATTACATTTTTATAGTCAGGATGTTAAAAGGACTTAGTGTTTGACCCTTCTACATGCATTAAATTAGACATATCACCTGTTTTAACATGTTATATAACACTTAAGGAGCCTTACTACTGAACTTAAAAATGACCAAACCCTGCATAGAAATAAAGCACTTTATTCATGGTCAATGAAATGGAAATATAAAGTGTGTATACATAATGCACAGAGTAGCAGATAACTGTCCACATCATGTCCTCACCCAGACTAAAGGGTTTATTTTCTACTGAGGATGTGTCAGCTGGTAATGTAGGCTCTCAGGTCACAGAAGTCATCCTGTGGATACTGAATCTGTCCTGATGCTGCTGTGTTGTCTTCAAACCATCATCACTTGGCAGAAGTATGGCACCTGTCCCACAATACCTTCATAGTGTGAGGAGTGTCTTGTGGGTCCAGGTAAACCTCGTCAAACAGGTGTCCAGGACAGCATCTGATCAGTCAGATCTGTAAAACATGGCAGATTCAGTGATTAAACTATCATTTTTTGTCAGAGTGTACAACTGCACATACATTTTGTCTTACAGGAGAAGCATGTATTTAACCCAGTGTGTTGCAATTACTGTACTAATAACAGGGTTACAATATGTCGAGCAAATGTTAAATTTAAATTCTTTATAGTTTAACTTACAACATCATCGATTGATTCCTTAGATAATCTAGTTTCATATGATAGGCCTACCAAATATATTCACTAGCTTTACAACTGGACCCACTAACAGTTTAAGCAGCGCTTAATATTTCAGACTGCAAATTCCTGACTTTAACGAGCTAGCTAAGTTAGCATCGCTATTTGCCTTTAGCACACTTTAAAAAGTAACAAACTTCCACCATAACAACACAAAGGAAATTGTAAATGCACTGCAACAATGATGCTGAAAACATAAATGTAATTTATCTGACGACAAAGTCCTAATAATATCAACTTACCTGAGGCCCGTTCCAGAAAGCAGGTTTAGTGAAAACTCTGAGTTGGTTAACCCTGAGATGAGGGAAACTCTGGGTTTTCCGTTCCAGAAAGAGAGGTAACTTAACCTCAGAGTCAGTTACTATGGTAACTGAGTCTGTGAACCTAACCTGGTCGGGAGCAGGTTTTCTTCAAGAAACCTTGAGTTTCTCTCAGTCTCCTACCTCTCAGTGGGAAAAAAAACTCTCTGAGAGGGAGGAGAAACTCATTTCCTCATTCATTCATTCAGTCTGTATCAGGCACATTTTAATGCACTTTGTTATTTGCATGAATAAAAAAAAAGTATTGGTTTATGTTAGGCAGACTATAAAACGTTTTTTTTTCTCAAACATGTCACGTCCATGTCGACGATCCCGTTGATGAAAAAGTTGTATTAATTCACAGAGAGTTTACATCGGTATTGAGTCCCGACTATAGATGTATTTTCATTTCCACATAACCGATTTGAGAGTTTTTTTTTATCACAGTCCATTAGATATGTAGATAGCCTACCTTATCTGTCCTCATATCACTAACATCAGCCATCGTGGACAGGCTTTTACATCCCAGCAGATTCTTTTTGTCGCATTACGTTTTTTGCAAACAGCAGTTTTCTTTATAAGTGTAGCGGATCGTACCGTAATAGTAAAGCCACTGTAGGCTGTCAGAAAAGTGTGACTCGCTCTGAAACGTTTTTTAAACGTGTTGACACAAACCAGTGAGAGCCATTAAAAAGAAATAAATGATTATACATTATAATTCTGTTAATGATCATGGTGCTGCAGCCTCAGAATGGGATTATTATAGGCTATAGTTTACTTTTTCGCCCGCAGGATTACATCTAAATGAAATTATAGGTGTAATACAATTCCAGTTTTCACCAGTAATATTATAAGTTAATTGTGATGAAATATGAAATTAATACACTGTTAATGCGTACGTATTGACTCGAGCAGCAATTTTCTCCCACACTAATTCTCTCTCTTTTGCAGCAGCAGCCGCTGTCTTGCTTTTTTAACGAAATGCATGTTCAAACATTAAAACTCGCTGTTTGTGCGCATGAGTATTTCAGCCGACCAGTTTGTTTGTGGTTGTTACCATGGTGAATCGTAGAATCATGGCTCCATTCATACTGCCTTATGTGCACGTGCGTAACCCTGAGTGAACATACGCCGAGTTGATTGAACCAACTCAAATCAGCTGTTCTGGAACCGAAAACTCAGAGTTTCCAATCTCAGGGTAAATCCACTCAGACATCAGGGTTAGACTCAGAGTTTGTTAAACCTGCTACCTGGAACAGACCCCTGGAGGAACATGAAGTAGATTCTATTATGGTGCCAACCGTCTCTCTGAAACATTTAACAAGGCTTCTTCATTTGGTTTAACAGCAGTTGGCATCCATAAGTGTTGCATTACTGCCATCTATGGAGAGTGCTGGGATCGTCACTTAAGACCGCCATCTAGTGGAGAGTGCTGGGATCGTCACCTGAGTTACGAATATCTTCTGACCACAAGCCTCGCGGAAAAACAGTCTCAAAAGTACCCACACACATAGAAGAAAATTTACACGTATATTTACATTGAAAAATGCTAAGTTCATTTACAAATGACGAAATAGGGCTACGAGTTACAAATAAGAGTCACGGACACAGATACACCTTTATAGATACAAATAGCTCTGCATTTATTTGTGCATTGCCCTTGCAGATACGGATCCCTCTGAATTTATTTGTGCATTGGCCTTACAGATACAGATCCCTCTGCATTTATTTGTGCATTGTGTTTCACAAGTTACAAATACTTATGATACTGTTTTAGCACCATATGTGGAACGGATAATAAATCAACAAGTGGCAGTCCTCCCTGGAACTCTTTTGGTGCAAAGCCTAAGAGTAAATCATTTTCCTGGGAAATGGGAGGACGACTAACGGGCAGGGCACAGCGCCCTGAGATTTGTGATACGACCGGCTGGCCTGCATTACCACCCAGGCAGAGTGCCTCTTCAACCCCTGTACTTAGCAGGACACAGTCGTGGACAGCTGCAAAAGGGAAAATCACCAACAAAATGCCTCCCCAACAACTGAGTGTGCAGGTGAAGAACAGATTTGCTCCTCTGCTGCAGGACCCTGGACATGACCTGGATTACATCTCATCGTCACACAGCAGGATAAGGACTGAGAGCAATTCTAAAAGTAAAAAGCTACAGGGAAAGCTAATGACTGGGCCCCAAACTCTGATTGTGGGTGACTCTGCTGTGAAAGATATAAAAAGCAGTAAAAACACCAAAATACTCTGTTTTCACAAAGACATGGTGTCTGACTTGGCACAAAGAATCCAGGATATCATAGCAGCACACCTGTGAAGAACATTATACTTCATATAGGGTCAAATGATGTTGTAAAGCAAGAGTCTGAAGTGCTGAATCGTGACTTTATGAATCTGCTGAACGCAGTCAGCTCCCTAAACGCAAAGGTGTTTATCAGTGGCCCTATACCGCCAGTCAGAGGAGGAGCTGAGAGATTCGGCAGACTGCTGGCACTGAACAGATGGCTTTCAAATGCATGTACCAACCATTCTCTGCAGTTCATTGACAATTTTAACATTTTCTGGGGCTGCAGACATCGTTTTAAAGCAGATGGACTCTTCCTTAACAAGCCAGGAGTAAAGCTGTTCACCTCTAGCCTACTTTACTTTCTGCGCCACACATCTGCTCCCTTGGCCAAGGACACGAGACAAGATGAACCAAAACAAGAGGAAGATACAACAAAGTGCGGCAGTGAACCACCACAGCCCCCACCTGAGCAAAGATTTGACCATGGGAGACCAAAGAGCAGAGATGAGAAATCTCAACCCCCTTCTCACCCGTCCAACACTCCTCAAACCCCTTTGACAACCACGACACCTTTGAGGATGTCTTTGAGGATACGTCGCTCTCCCCTCTCTCCCCCATCCCCATGTTGGAGTTCACTGACCAGATGAAGCAGCTGGTAAATGCTGGAACCAAGTATGCCCCCCTTCCTTCTCCCATCGTAAAACGCCAGGCACCTCTGCCCCCTCAAGGATGGCAGTCAACTCCTTCTCCCCAAACTGATAAGGATCCTTGTGTGCAAAATGCAGCAAGCATTAACTGATATGGGCTGGGTCCAGGCTGCACGCATAGTAGCACTCATGACTCTTTCCAAGACAAGCCTGGGCCCTGCGTATTAGATTCTTCCACAATTTATGTTGTGATAGGTAATAGAAAAAGAATGGCGAATAAGCACGTAACTGAAAACTTTGCAAATTTAGCATCCATTCCTCGTCAGCCACAGTCTGTCCCAAAAAATGAAAACGCACTAACACTAGCTCTACTAAACGTTAGGTCTTTGGCAGGAAAATCATTTTTAATCAATGATTTTATTATTAAGCACAATCTTGATTTTATGTTTTTAACTGAAACCTGGTTGGACCATAATAACAGTGCTGTTGTTCTCATTGAGTCAGCCCCCCCGAACTTTAGTTTTATGAGTGAGAATAAGTGAATAAGTGAGTGAATAAGAAAGGAGGTGGAGTTGCCATTTTGTTTAATGACTCATTCCAATGTACGCAATTATCTTACGAAAATGTTGCTTCTTTTGAATATGTGGCTCTTCAGCTAAGATCCTCCCCTCAAGCTATACTTCTAAATATCTACAGGCCACCTAAATACTGTGCAAACTTCTTTGACGATTTTACTGAACTGCTGTCTATAATCTGTATTAACTTTGACCGTGTAATTATTGCTGGTGATTTTAACATTCATGTTGACAACGCCCAGGACCGAGGGACCAAAGAACTGTGTTGTGTTTTTGAGAGCTATGGACTGACTCAGCATGTAACACAGCCCACGCACAATAAGGGGCACACTCTGGACTTGATTATCTCAAAGGGTCTAAACATTCCCAAGGTTGTGGTGACTGATGTTGCTCTTTCTGATCATTCCTGTGTTTTCTTTAACGGCACTATCTCGGTGCCCAAAAGTGTTCAAACAAAGTTAATCAGAAAACGGTATCTCACTGAAAACACCAGTGACTCATTCATTCAGCTTTTCTCCTCTACACCCATCCTTACTGGGGCCTCAGTGACTGAGCTTGTAGATAATTTCAACTGTAAAATTACGAATGTTATTGATGCCATTGCTCCCACTGAGGTCAAAACTGTCTCTGGTAAGAAAAGATCTCCATGGAGAAATGTTGTAGTGGTGAGAACAGAAAAAAGAGAGTTTCAAAAAGCTGAACGCAGTTGGCGAAAAACTAATCTCCAGGTCCATTATAACACCTATAAAGAGAGACTTCGCATTTATAATTTGGAACTAAGGAATGCAAGGCAGTCCTTTTTCTCTGACATTATCGCCAGAAACAATAATAATTCACGTGCTTTGTTTGCTACTGTCGATAGATTAACTAACCCTCCAGTACCAGTAGCATCTGAACTGTTGTCTACCAAGGCTTGCAATGACTTTGCCTCCATCTTCACAGACAAAATTCAGAAAATTAGACAAACAGTCAGTGCTTCCATATCAAGTACAGGATATGTGTTGTCACAGTGTTCACGCAAAACAAATTCCAACATGACACAATTTCATATGATCAACCATAAAAACCTGGAGGACATTATACAACATCTGAAAACCTCCTCCTGTTGCCTTGATATTCTACCAACGGATGTTTTCAAAAATGTTTTGAATTGTTTGGCTTCTGATCTTCTACAGATTGTAAACACATCTCTGCTCTCAGGTATTTTCCCACAGGCCCTAAAAACTGCAGTCATCAAGCCACTCCTAAAAAAGAACAATCTAGACACGTCACTAATGAGCAACTATAGGCCGATATCAAACCTTCCATTTTTAAGTAAAATCATAGAAAAAGCGTTTTTTCAACAACTCAACCTTTTCTTATTACTAAACAAGAGTTTTGATGCCTTTCAGTCAGGTTTTCGACCACACCACACCTATTCTTGACTTTGAATGTTTTTAAATAGTTTTTAATTGTTTTCTGAATGCTCTTTCATGTTTTATGTAAAGCACTTTGAATTGCCCTGTTGCTGAAATGTGCTCTATAAATAAAGCTGCCTTGCCTTGCCCAGATAATTTCCCCTGATCAAACAGGATTTATAAAAAATTTATTGTGTTTTTTTTAATATCAGGCGACTCTTAAATATAATTCATCATGATTCAGATCCTACCACCCCAGAGTTTATTATGTCCATGGATGCCGAAAAAGCTTTTGATAGGCTAGAGTGGGGGTATTTGTTTTATGTATTAGATAAGTTCAACTTTGGGAAACAATATATTAAATTGATTAGACTATTATATACCATGCCAGTAGCATCACTCTGTACCAATGGGATGTATTCTGAGCATTTTGCGGTTTCTCGTGGAACAAGGCAAGGCTGCCCCCTATCAACGTTACTTTCTGCATTGGCCATAGAGCCTTTAGCGATCACAATAAGGCAGGACACTATAATGATTGGCCTATTCAGAGAGGGGCTAGAGCAAAGAATCTTGCTCTATGCAGATGATATGATACTGTATGTTTCGCAGCTGGACATCTCTATGCCCAGGGTCCTCTCCATCCTTGAGAATTTCGTTAAAATCTCAGGGTATAAAATAAACCTTCAGAAAAGTGAGGTATTTCCTATCAATTCCCTAGCCCGCACTTATCCTTTTCACACACTTCCCTTTAAGGTCACTCATGATCAGTTTACATATTTAGGGGTGCAAATTACAAACAGTATAGGCAGACTGTTCAAGTAAAAATTTCAGTCCACAAGTAACTAAGGTAGAGCAGAATCTTAAACGTTGGATGCCTCTACATCTGTCACTTGCTGGTAGAATAAATGCTATAAAAATTAATGTGTTGCCCAAATTTGGATATCTTTTTCAATGTCCCAGTGTATATCCCCATGTCATTCTTAAATGCCTAGACGCACTTATATCCAGCTTCATCTGGAATAATAAAAGTCTGCGACTGAGCAGAGCCTATTTACAACGTCCAAAGGTGCTAGGTGGTATGGCTCTGCCCAATTTTCAGTTGTATTATTGGGCTGCTAATATTCAACCTATTCTCCATTGGCTATATGAGGATCCAGGTGCCGACGCTTCCTCATGGTGCACTCTTGAAGCTAGATCCTGTGCCCCGTCCACATAGTCAGCATTAATCTATGCACCTCTAGCCTCAGACACCGCCCCGTATACAAGAAATATTTTGGTCAGAACAACACTTAGGATATGGAAGCAGGTCGGTCGGCACTATGGATGGCATAGTTTCTCATTGAAATCGCCAATCCATGCAAATCACGTTTCCTCCCTCCCTTCAGGACAATGTGTTTCTGCAGTGGCAAAACAGGGGACTGCGCACACAGCATGACCTTTTCATAGATGGTTTCTTTGCCTCTTTTCAACAACTGCGCACTAAATTTCTTATCCCACATACACAATTCTTTTGATACTTACAGTTGCGTGATTTTATGCGTAAACAGCTGCCACACTTTCCAGAAATTCCCCCAAGCTCTGATATTGACTCTCTATTGGCGCCTGTCCAGTCGTTTAAAGGTATAATATCTAACCTATATAGTGCACTTTCATCCCAAATAACCCTGTCCTTTGCCACTATTAGACATAGATGGGAGCATGATATAAGTGAGATCATACATGATGAAACTTGGGATGCAATACTAAAAAGAGTCCACACCTCCTCTATCTGTGCAAGGCACGGACTACTACAGTGTAAAATATTGCATCGGGCTCACTGGACCAAAGAGAAGTTATCAAAGAGATTCCCAGATATAGACCCAGCGTGCAATCGTTGTACAATGACCCCATCCTCATATTTTCACACATTTTGGAGCTGCTCCAAGCTGTCGACTTACTGGATTTGATGTTTAAAACACTTTCGGAGGTCCTAGAGGTGTGTATAGCCCCCTGTCCCGTCATAGCCTTTTTTGGAGTACCTTCTGTTGTCTACAGTTTGAGCAACGCTCAGTGTGACTTTCTGGCTTTCTGTACGTTGCTTGTCCGCCGCCTAATCCTTCTGAAAAGGACAGATGCCATCCCTCCGTCCGACACACAATGGATCAGGAGTACTTTATTTTATATGAAATTGGAAAAAATAAGACATACACTTAGAGGTTCAACTGGCAGATGTTATGTGATCTGGCAACCCCTTTTTCAGATATGTGGAAGAGAAATCAGAGCTGCATGAAACAATCTAATTAGGACAACCGCTGACTTCACTTTATTTAGGTGACAACCCGCTTGGATTTTACTCTGTATGTACTGTTCTTTTCTAATGTTTTTTATTTTTTTTTTTTTTTTCACACCCCAATGACTGATGTAGATCACACACACACACATACAGACTGAGCAAAACATATGCTGATAAAAGCTTACAAGGTCTAACAATCCTGAATTTAGTTAGATCAACACAAGTAGGGAAGAGAGGGTAGGGTAGAGAGGGTAGAGTTTAAGTAGATTTTAAAATGAAGCGACACATTTTTACTTAATTTATACATTTAGTTGGCACTTTTATATCTCTTGTTGTTTTTGAGTTGTCTGTTCTGGCCTTCAGATAGTTCTGTCACATCTACCAGACCAAAAGGCTTCCCTTTCTTAGAGTATCAGTAACCTGATTTTACGTCTTTCTTGGTGCTCCCACAGACAATATACTGGTTGACAAAATGTGCACATTTTCAAAAATGTTTATTAGTCTGTATTTAGATTGCACAGATTAGTCCAAATACAGTGGACTTCACTGCATAGACGCTGAATTTCATAATGTTTTTGCATCTGCATTTAGAGGTATTCTGTTTGTAAATTCATTACTTTATTATAGCCTCCAGGATATGATTAGAATTACTCTGTAGTATTGGTAAGACTATAGTGCTGTCCATGGTGCTGAAATAGCAGACATGTTTGTAACTGCACCTTTTTTTTATTAGTCCCAGCCTTCTGTCAGCTTCATCGTGGATCTATATTTTCTAAACTATATACTATGAATAAACTCAAATCTATACTGTACTGTAGCCTATAAAGTTTATAGTATAGTGTCACCGTTATTGTGAAAGTGGCAAGCACCAACATTATGTGGCAGAAGAGCGACATGATCATAGAGTCACACTGCAGCCTGTAGTATTCTGGTAAACTTGTATGGCAAGGGTATATGAATTAGGATATCATGATTTTTTTAATGACTACATGCATTAAAAAGAATGGATTTATTAATTTAATACTTCATGAACTATCAGGAATCTACACAATTCAGCATCTCATGCATGACTTAATGCAATAACAATTTGTTGATTAAGGCAAAAGTGGGTATTCAATCATCATAATGAGTTTATACTGATATTCATGTCTTCAAGTCTGCAGTTAAAGGGACACGCCCTAAAACCCACCAGTCACAGCAGTGCATAGTTTCTGTTGAATACCAGGTGTTGTAATCATAATTAACCAAGCATTACTTCATGGGTTTTCCTCTTCAAATAAAGTGGTGAGCTGGTCCGTATTTAACTCTGATAAATAATATGTTATGGTTTACTTATCATTTCTTGACAAGCAATTTAAGAACAAACACTTCTACATTAGTAAAGAAAAGTACATTTTATAAACATCCTCATTTGGGCATTCATCTTAGGCATTACTAATGATTACTTGCTTTATTAAATAACTCATCTGTTTTTTTCCCCCTGGAATCCCCTATAATGAGAAACTCAAAACCATGCTGACGCAACCCACTTCCTCTCTGTGCCCCTTTACTTTCTGTTACACACACATCTCCGTAGATCAAGCTACATCATGTCGGTAAGTAATCCTTCATGTAAGGTTTATTATGCAAAACAGAAATATATACACGTATATGGTAATATTGGTGTTTTACTAAATATACAAAATGTTAGTTTGTATCAGTAAATTATATTTTTAATTCACTAAGGTCCAGTATGTATCAGTGATTTATACTTTTTTTCTAATTCAGTTCAGAATAAGGAAACCTTACTCGCAACACAATTGTGCTGGTTGACCATTGATGAACAAATATTTCTATATATCATACCTGTAATTTGCTAGAGATCTATACAGAATATCTACACTACCATCATTACTTTTATTCCATCTGAGGCAGTTCCCACAGGAAAAACTCTAGTTCTAATCTGCTGCCAACATTTCTTCTTTTACTTTCAGAGTCTTACGTATAAACGTCAGAACCCAGGTAAGCAAACGTCATCTCAAATAAATAGTGTATATACTGTATATATACAGTATACAGTATATATATATATATATATATATATATATATATACTATATATATATATATATATATTGGGCTTCTGAGGAGACAGATAAACGTTTAATTCACTTTAAGTTCACCCTAAGATATTATTCTACAAGCAGTTTATTGACTGCACAGTAGATGAATTAATGGGCTTCCATGAGTATTTTAACTCTTGTAATGAACTTTTGAAATTTACTTTGGAATACGATAAACATCGCATCAGTTTCCTGGATATTCAGGTATAAAAAGATGGCACGACCATAAAGACTGATCTTTTTCGCAATACTATATTGCATGGGGATAGTTTTCATCAAAAGTCTTCCGATCAGTCAGTTTCACCGTGTGCGTAGAATATGCAGTGATAATACGTCTTACTCAAAACAGGCTGCAGACTTGACAAAAAGATTCCTCAATAGAGGTTATAAACAAGACTGAGTTGATTCGGCCAAAAAACTTTTAGATCAGACAACACAAGAGGAGTGTCTTCGATCAAAAAAGTGCACAAAAGATCCAAATAAGTCCCCTTTATGTTGCGTAAAATATTCCCCACTGTCAGAATTCAGAAAATCTGTCTACAAACAATGGCACATTATTGATTCAAACCCTAAACTAATGTGATACATACACGTCCGCAACCCATTACGTCCTTTCATAGCATGCCTGACGGTAACTATAAATGTGGCAGTTGTGTCCAGTGCTCGTACACGGGATGAGTGCAGTCCCGTCGCCACTCATCTTAAGCCGGGTATAATGTCAGCGCCCTTAGATACATCGGGGTGTAGCGGATCAACAAATCATCTAGAGGGGGAGATCATGATAAAAGGCTTTTCCAACAGGAAATGGATTCATTATTTAAATACAATGTCTCCCCAAGGTCTTAATGAAGAATTTGATATAAAACCATTCTTATGAAAAATGAAGTGTTTCTGTACTCACTATATTGCAGCAAGTTGTGGAGTAATGTTCTTTAATTGTTTGGGGTAGGCTTGTATATATGGAACTGTTCCTTCCTGTTTCTTTTCTTTTTGTTTTCTTTTTTGTGGATAGCAATGTTATGTTATGAATTCCTTTTGGGATATTGAATTTTAAAAGCCTTCTTTTGAGATGTCTGTTAAGTCTGTTAAAAACCTGTATGAAAGTGTTGTCTTAAAGGAGAACTCCAGGCAATTTTTACGTTAATCTTGATCGCTATAAATATGTGACTACTGTCGATAGCAAAAAAAAACAGAATCGGTCTTAGCAAACTAGAGTTGCTGCAGCTAATGCCCATAGCTCCCAGTTAGCTAAAACGGTAGTTTTGGGGGCATAACATAAAGAGTGCCTTTGTGCCTCTTAACAGACACAAAATGCAATTAAAATGTTTGTGCAACATGAACAGGGCTCTTACGTAACAAGATGCGTTTTCAACTCATACCTCCTGCCGGTTGCTAGCTTGCCGTGCTAGCTGGTAGCTGCCATCCGGGAGGGAGTATGTTCAGCCAGGCAGGCTTCTGTGATAATCCTCACGCAGCAGTTCCGTGTGTATTTGCAGCATACAGTACAGGCCAAAAGTTTGGACACACCTTCTCATTCAATGGGTTTCCTTTATTTTCATGTCTATTTACATTGTAGATTCTTACTGAAGGCATCAAAACTATGAATGAACACATGTGGAATTATGTACTTAACAAAAAAGTGTGAAATAACTGAAAACATGCCTTATATTCTAGTTTCTTCAAAGTAGCCACCCTTTGCTTTTTTGATAGCGCTGCAAACCCTTGGTGTTCTCTCAATGAGCTTCATGAGGTAGTCACCTGAAATGGTTTTCACTTCACAGGTGTGCCTTGTCAGGGTTAATTAGTGGAATTTTGTCCCTTATTAATGGGGTTGGGACCATCAGTTGTGTTGTGCAGAAGTTAGGTTGATAGCCGACAGCCCTATTGGACAACTGTTAGAATTCATATTATGGCAAGAAACAATCAGCTAAGTAAAGAGAGACATTCCCTCCTCCGAGAGACCTTATGTTCCCGAAGTACATTTCCCATTCATTTCGAACCATTGCCTTCTGGAAAAATCCATATATAGAGTTTTAGAACATGCCTTAGGCTAACCAGCTACGACGTCACTCATAAGCACACAACATATCATTTCAAGTGAAAAAAACGAACAGAAAATCCAAAAAAAGTCAAAGGTACAAGACTGAGTACATATTTTCATTAACGAGCGAAGGAACTACTCATCCCATAAAGCATCGTGCCCCACTGAATAAAGGAAGCTAACGTTAGTTTAGCTAACAGCTAATTCAGCTAACCGCTAGCTGAGACAGCATGATAAAGCAATAACTTTAAAAGACCCTCAAAATAAAACCAGAAAATAACCGTTAAAATATATAACAGCTGTTACGTCAGCTGTAGCCTGCTTTTTCCAGTGTTTAGTTTGAGTTAACGTTATTTTAGACTGAATCAAGCTGTCAGCTAGCGGTTAGCTGAATTAGCTGAACTAACATTAGCTTCCCGGTGGAGGCTAACCATAGACAGTCAAATTCATGGACAAAGCGACACTGTAGACTTGCAACGGAGACCTGTGAAGTCTATTAGAAGCACTTTTCCGGTGATGGCTGAGTGTAGATGTCAAGTGTTTTGTAGCTGTGAGGTGCCCACACTTGAAAAGGACCAGACTTGGGATTTCACTCAGAAGAATGTTTATTCTTTTCCTTTTATCAGTTGATACAATGATGCAATAGGATCAGGAAACAGGTGAAAACCTTTAAATAAATAAAGAAAAAGAAACAACAGCATTAGACAAACAGGTATTTTATCACATAAAAGATCAAATGCACTCTACATGCAACACAGCTTGGTTTTACCCTAGAAACTATTAATCTAAGCATTTAATGTTTTAACATTCCCTTTAAACCATGCAGTCATCAATTACTCTCAACTTTATCTCCAACATTAACACATGTAACATTAACACATTTCCCTCATTTAACACCAAACAGACAACCAAACAACTAAATAAACAAACGGACCAATCAGACAAAATGATCCAAAAATGAGAGTCTGTGAAACAAGATTCCAAATGAGCTTACCGCTAGCCCGTCACGATCAAAAGTCCCAGTTCCTCACAGTAAAAGAGTTTGTCCTCTTTGTCCGTCTTCCCCTCACAGTGAACTAATGCCTATTTGAGCCACTGACTAAGCAAGAGCTCCTAATTACCTTAATTCAGTTCACCTGGTTGAGCCTGCACCAGAGTGCGCGCACAGCCACTACAGGGCTGTTATGCAGAGCACGCTCAGGGGAGGCGGCATGCAGCAGACAGAAATGACAGGTACACAGAAGACAGCCACACCTCCGCCAGATTAGCGCGACACCTCCCACTTTTCCGCGGCAATGCCCGGAAAGATCGCACTCTCAAATGGGCTGGTCTTCGCCCTGATTTTCCACCAGTACAAGGACCACAAGGCGCCGGACATCCCGATGCAGAATGGTACTCAATTCGGGATCTTTGGCACCCAATCTTGGATCTCTCACCGAAACGCTGGAGCTTAGAGAGACCCTCACATAAACATCTTGGACAACACTTCTGGAATCAGGATTCACGCCGACGACTCTCGCAAGTCTGAACTGCCCTCTCAGAGCGTTTTGGTCGCAGAGCCACACTATATCTCCAATGGCAACGTTCCTTTCAGCAGTATGCCACTTACTGCGAATGAACAGGTTCGGGCCAGCAAGCTGGCTCCAGGACTTCCAAAAGTTGTTGACTATACTTTGAACTTCTCTGAGTCTTTTGAATGGATACGTGGTGTAGTCGACAGCTTTGAAGTCTCCACCTTGTGTGGCTCGCCCAAGCAACAGGTTGTTTGGCGTGATATACTGGATGCGCTCTTCTCGGCTCTGCACTCTGGCGTCGATCGGTCTCTCATTAGCAAGATTAGCAGCTAGCTGGAGCACAGTCAGGAACTCACTGAAGGTCAGGCCTTCTACATTCCCAAGACTTTGGAGAGCTCTCTTTGTGACTCTGACAGCAGCTTCGGCGGCCCCATTTCGGTGAGGTGAATCTGCCGGGAGAATTTTCCACGTCCAGGTGGTCTCATTTCTGGCAGCATACTCTTCAAGCGATTCCTTGTTCTGTTGGTTCAGGTAAGTGTACATTTCTCTTAGGACAGTCTTTGCTCCAACAAAGTTTGTACCAGGATCAGACCAGATTTTGCGGGGATGGCCTCGGACAGCGGTGAACCTCTGGTAGGTAAGCAAAAAGCTCTCTGTTGACAATGTGTTTGCCAACTCGACATGGATCGCTCGGCTGGACATACAGCAAAATACAACGCCCCATACTTTCATAGTTACTCTCTTCTTGACATCATCCTTCACATGATAAGGTCCAAACAAGTCAACGGACGTAAACTCGAATGGCGCAGCAGGACTAGATCTCTCTTCAGGTAAGTTTCCCATTATCTGCTTGCAGGTTCTTCCTCTTGCCTTCCTGCAGACGATGCACTTGTCAACGACTTTTCGGGCAATAATTCTTCCTCTTATGACCCACGCCTTCTTCCTCATCCGCAACAGAGTTCCCGCCACCCCGTCATGTCCCTCGCTGTGTGCTTCTCTGGCTAGCAGGGTGGATAACCAAGTTTGGAATGGTAAAAGAGGAACAGCTCCGCGGTCTTCTCCGAAGGTCTGGACTCTGCCACCACAGACCAGAAGTCCACTTGTCTGGTCCCTGTAGACGACTAGTCGGTCTATTGTGGCGCTTGGGAAATTGACGCCCTCTTGTGCTGCTAGACAAAGGTCCCGAAACACGTCTCGTCTCTCGCCAACTGTAAGAACCCCCAAGGAAGATACTGCCTCCCACTTTTCTTGATCTCTGATTTTGGCGCTCAGGAACTTTTTAGCTCCTCTCCAGATCCACACCACAGTCCCGACTAACCTTCTCAGATTGCTGAAGCGCCCTTTATCGACAAGTTGCCGAATTGCTCCTCCTGCCGGTGGTCTTCTAGACTCCACCCGGGCCAGATCGTATGCTGGATCTTGCGCAGTCTTCAGGTGACTTCTAGTAAGTACCGCTACAAATGCCTTTTTCTGGATCTTTGTGACCTTGTCTCGAGCCTGGGCTGCGACGTCTTCAGCGGATTTCTTTGGCCACTCATCGTCAGGAAGTCGAAGGAACTTTGAACCCGACTGCCACTCGGAGTCCTCAGTTAGGGCATCTGTATTGGACCCTCTGGTGATGATGTCTGCAATGTTTGCTAGCCCTGGAATCCACCACCAGTCCTGGACGTCGGTGCTGCTCTGAATCTCGCCAACACGGTTTGCGAAAAAGGTCTGGTAACCATAACTCTCACGCTGTATTGCGCCCAGGACGGTCTGACTGTCGACAAGATGGTACCATTTCTCGACCTGGAGTCGGCAGTGTCTCTGGAAGTAGGTCTTGAGCCGGGCTGCAAATACGGCTCCACACATCTCAGCTTTCACAGGATCTCCTCCTCCTGTGGTCGAGAGGGGTCAGCTTGGCTTTGGATTCGACCAATCTCACAACTACACCATGGCTACAGCTCCATTGAAGATACATCACCGCTCCGTATGCTTTTTCACTGCCATCAGAGAATGTGATGGCACTGGGCTTTGCACAGTGATCTGGCGGAGTCAGGGATCTGGAGAAGCGAAGTCGGCTCAGGTCAGCATATTCTTCTAAAAGCTTTATAGCGTCTTCCCGGAGACCTTCAGACAAGGCAGCGTCCCACGTGTCTTCTGAGCAGTACTTTACTTTGGCTTCTTGAAAAGCTCTCCTAACCAGAATGGCACCCTTTTGCTTGACAGGAGTCACCAGGCCGAGTGGGTCGTACAGGCCAGAGACTTGGCTTAGAAGCTCTCTTCTCGTGAGTGGATCGGGAGTTTGATTTCTAACTTCTTCTCTCACCAGGTCTTGACCAAGGCGCATCTTCCTCTTTTTCTTTGAAAAGTTCACTGCAACCATGACATGAAGCTTGTCATCATCCATGGTATAACCAAGGCCAAGGGCTTTGTTGTCATCTTCCATCAGCTGGTTAGGCAGGATCATAGTCTTTGGCTCTGTTCTGAGTCTGTCACTCTTGGGATCTTTCCTCCCCCCTCGAAAAGAGTACACCCAGGGCTTCATGTAGAATCCTCCAGCTTTCAGGATGTGCTCAATGTTGGTTGTGAGGCATTTCAGATGATCAAGGTTGTTGTGCGAAGTCAGATACGTCCAACATAGGCATCCTCTTCAAGCACGCGTCTCTCTTCTTTGAACTGACTGAATGAAGGCAAGTTTGCAGTCTCTCGCATGGCGACTTGGGCTATGCAACCGGCTGGTTTATCTCCGATGTTGACTCTTGTAATGGCATATTCTTTTATCTCAGTATCTTCACTGTCACGCCACAAGAATCTGTGCAGGTGGACCTCTCGATCTTCCAGCCAGACGGAGTTATACATCTTGCGGATGTCACCAAGGGCAGCATAGACTCCAGTTCGGAACCTCAGGAGGACAGCTCTGATCGGATTCAGGACGACAGGACCTTTGATGAGGATGTCGTTCAGACTGAGACCTCTGTACTTTTGGCTGCTGTTCCACACTAGTCTCACTGGGGTGGAGGCTGAGTGTGGTTTTGGCGCGATGAGATGGCTTATGTACCACACTGGCCCGGTCCAACTCTGCAGGACGTCTTCAGACAGCTCTATTGCAGCTTTGTTGTTCACCATCTCATGAACTTGCGCAGTATAGGCCGCCTTCCGCTCAAGTTCTTTCGACAGCTGCTTCTCAGTTCTGAGGAATGTTGCTTCTACTGCTCTCTTGTTGTTTGGTAGAGTTGTTGGATCTTCTGCCCACGGATACCTTGCATGCCAGTGTGGTTCAACACTGTGATCATCTCCAGTTGTATACGTCAAGCCATTTCTCACGATCTCCATTTCCCTTTCTTCTGCGAGCGTCATTTCTTTACCCCCTGGCTGGCAGTTCCTGCAGCGACACCCTCCACATCTCGGCTGGCAGGCGGCTCCAATACTTTCCCACCTCCACCACTTCAGAAAGTCCCTGCTGCTGGTGGCTGTGCTCGACTGGGCTTCAGAGTGATCTGGATACTGGCAGAAAGCTGGGTCTATTACAGACTCTCGATACTTCACTGCTGCAGTTCTCATCGATCTCGCAAAGTGAGTCTTGGACGTATGGGCCTTCAGGATGACTTCCTCGAAGAGATCTGGATGCATGCCCCCGACTGTCTTGCCGAGTGGACCGTCCCAGAGCACTAAGTCGCCAATAGAGCGGACTTTTTGGGGCACCAGCTGGCCTTCCTTGTGGCTGATCAAAAGCTGGATCTCTCTGGGTCTAATGAGGTCTTTGAGGGGAACATCAGGAAAGATCTTCTGCAACTTATTAGGTGGAACATGTCTTTGCACTTCTGCAATTTTGTCAAGTCCGTAGCAGATCAGTTGGTGAGACTTGAGGGTCCCTCTTAACGTGCTGATACGAATCTTGAGGATGTAGCGCTTGGTTGCTACAGACACCTTCATCCCTCCGACGCCATGGACGACCAATGTGACATCTTCACTGCGGAGGTTCAGTTTGCTTGCAGCTTCATGAGTTATATAATTTGTGTCAGACGCCAGATCAATAAGTGTCCCGATCCGTCGCCCGTCATTGGCGGTGACGTCAAGGAGCATCAGAATCACAGGGTACTCATGCAAACCAGTCTCCTCTAGAAGGGCTCTCCTCGCTGCAATGGAGTTGCATGCTCGGGATGCAATGTTACAGAAAGCATCGCGACCCTGCTGCGCTAGCTCAGGTGGAAGTTTAGAGAGGAACTCTTCCTGGACCTCAGTGCATCTTCTCCCCTCAGCTCTCACTGGACCAAACTTGGATCTTTGGGACAGAAGTCTAGGCAAGGGACAGAGAAGGTAGTGGTGTTGGTCTCTGCACTCTGGATTCCCACACAGGTAAGTTGTCTGTCTGCAGGGTTCATCGTGAACTTCCAGGCACCTCTTGCAGGCTCCGAGCTGTCGCACTGCATCCCTCTTCTCCTGAAGCTTTGTGGTAGTTCTAAATCTCCTGCAGATGTAGAGTTTCCTCTTGTGCTTCGGGTCTCCACAAATAATGCAGCCTGTTGATCCACTGCTGGCGTTGGCTGCCTTTGTTCGAGCATACTTTGTTTGAAACTTGGTCTTCTCCTTGGCAGGGTCGATATCTCTCAGCTGCTCTAACTGCTCATAGATGGACTCTTGGGATTGGAGATATGCAAGTAGCTTGTCAAAGCGGTTCTGGTGGCTCACAGCATTGTTCAGGTCAGCAGCGTGGGTAAGCCAGTCTTTCTTGAGGGACCCCGGCAATTTACTCTCGACCGATTTTATCACCAGTGGGTTCTTTATGGCATCTGCACTGCTCAATTCATTCAGATCATAGAGGGCTTCTCCAACTGCTTGTATGACCCCACGATTCTCCTGGGGTCATTTCCACGAACAGGTGGGATAGCGTTTAGCTCTTCAATAATCTCGATGGCGATACTGGCTTGGTTCCCATAACGGTTCTCCAAAACTCTAAAGATCTGGTCTGCTGAGGTGTAAGTAGACAGGCGTAGATCTTTGGCCACTCTTTCATCGAGGCTGTCAAGCAGTTGGAATTTCTTCACTTCCCTGGACCCGGTTGGTTCACCTTGCTTCTGCAGAGCCTCCCATTCCTTCCTCCATCTGTAGTACTCACGCTGGCTGCCAGTAAACTTCGGTAAAGCTGTGGCTCTGAGCTTTATGGCAGCGACAGGGGCTGCTCTCTGGGCTGTGGCAGGTAACCTGTCGGTGTCCTCTTTAATCTTTGCTGCTATCATCAGGGTGGCCTTCCCCGACACCAGTTTAGGGAGGAGGGTTTCTAGCTTTGTTAGGCAACAATTGAAGTCTTGCTTCTCGGCTTGTGGAGCCCAATGGTTCCAGGCTTTGTGCGCTTCCTTGGCTTTATGTACCAACCCCTCTAAGTGGTGGAGCATAAAGTCATATGCCTCCAGGGGGGTTTCAGGCTGGATGGAAGAAACAGTCTCACACTCTGCCTCAGCAGTGTTTAGAGCGAGGGTCAGCTCCCTCTCACCAAATGTGGCCCACAATGTCTCTTTGATTAGGTGCTTTACCTCTTTTAACTTCTGCTCACACTCTCCCTCTGCCCTGCCGAGGTCAGCTCTCTGCTGGTCGCTTAACTCAGGTACGCCCTCTTCTTCTGTCTCTTTGTACTGCGCAATGTAAGCAGCCTCAATCTCCTCATTTACATCCATCACTTTGGATCCCTCCACTGTGACTCTTTTGAAGCTATTTTCCAACTCCTCCACAGACATCTCCATATGGGTCCTCCTTATATAGTTGGTAAGTCGGGAAAAAGTCTCTTTGCTGTTGTTCGCTCAATTTTCAACTCTTCGAGTGACTTGGACTCGGCCATGTTGCTTTTCTGGCTGTTGGACGAACAGGTGGACGGACGGGTGGACGGCAGATAGTTGGCTTCCCTCCAGGCCCCCAGGTGGAAATCTTCCCCTCTTGTGGCAGGCTTTTTGTGGAGTCTTCACTGATGCCACGGTTTTCACTGTCAAGTGTTTTGTAGCTGTGAGGTGCCCACACTTGAAAAGGACCAGACTTGGGATTTCACTCAGAAGAATGTTTATTCTTTTCCTTTTATCAGTTGATACAATGATGCAATAGGATCAGGAAACAGGTGAAAACCTTTAAATAAATAAAGAAAAAGAAACAACAGCATTAGACAAACAGGTATTTTATCACATAAAAGATCAAATGCACTCTACAGGCAACACAGCTTGGTTTTACCCTAGAAACTATTAATCTAAGCATTTAATGTTTTAACATTCCCTTTAAACCATGCAGTCATCAATTACTCTCAACTTTATCTCCAACATTAACACATGTAACATTAACACATTTCCCTCATTTAACACCAAACAGACAACCAAACAACTAAATAAACAAACGGACCAATCACACAAAATGATCCAAAAATGAGAGTCTGTGAAACAAGATTCCAAATGAGCTTACCGCTAGCCCTCCACGATCAAAAGTCCCAGTTCCTCACAGTAAAAGAGTTTGTACCTCTGCGTCCTTCTTTTGTCCGTCTTCCCCTCACAGTGAACTAATGCCTATTTGAGCCACTGACTAAGCAAGAGCTCCTAATTACCTTAATTCAGTTCACCTGGTTGAGCCTGCACCACAGCGCGCGCACAGCCACTAGAGGGCTGTTATGCAGAGCACGCTCAGGGGAGGCGGCATGCAGCAGACAGAAATGACAGGTACACAGAAGACAGCCACACCTCCGCCAGATTAGCGCGACAGTAGATGTGACATGAGCAATGTGTCTGAAAGTTGGAAGTCTTCTGGTAGGTGTGCCAAGAGAAATCTCAATCATTCCCAATCTTGCAGAGACGGAGAGTGTAGGTATATGTTAGGAAACAACATAGGCACAGGCTAATTATTGCTATCTAAAATGCTAGTTAACATTAGTAATTAAACTAAAACAGCTAATGTAAGTCAAAACTTCTCCTGTATTGTGGAGGCTCGCTTACCCCCTTGAGGCTAACGGCAGAAGCGTGGAACAGATCGTTATTCGTGCAGTGTCATAAATCCTCGTAAAACAGGATTATCATTTTTCGTGAAGGCAGCACAGATCGGGTACCGACCAAGGGGGTAAGCAAGCCTCCACAAAGCTTACCTCCTATGGAGCCAGGGCTGGACTGGGACAAAAAATTGGCCCTGGCATTTTTGGCCCAGGCAGCCCACACCCACCGTGATTGGTCAGACCAATTTTACTATTTTGCTTAATATTGGCTTAGCAATTTTAAAAACAGTTTACTGTTAATTTTAACTATTGTAAGATTCATATTTTGTCGCTTTGGACACAAGCTTTGGATGTGCCGACGTGTAAGGTGAGCGTATTGTGTCACTTCCGGTGTTCCCGTGTTACAAACGCTAGTTTGCTGCTCCGGCAAAAACTTACTGAACTCTGCTTCACGTAAGTTCAAGTTTGATATTAGTAATCAGAGGTTCATTGCAATACGTCCCTCTGTGCTTCCGTTGGAGCAGTCGCCCACTCATAGTCTAATAAGCACGGTGTCTGTCCCCCGGCTCAGATCGGTTAAATCAAAGACAACCTAATTGGAATTAAAACGACTGCAATAGAACAAAATAGGAAAATTAGATGTGGACTATTGAATATTAGATCTCTGTCTTCTAAAGCAGTATTGGTAAACGAGTTGATATCAGATAATAACATTGATTTATTTTGTCTTACTGAAACCTGGCTGGGCCATGAAGACTATGTTAGTCTAAATGAAGCCACTCCTCCCAGCCATATTAATACTCAAATTCCTAGAGGCTCAGGCCGAGGAGGGGGAGTTGCAGCCATCTTTGATGCAAGCCTGTTAATTACTCCTAAACCTAAATTACATTATAACTCATTTGAAAGTCTTGTTCTTAATCTTCAACATCCAAAATGGAAAACATTACAGCCAATTATATTTGTTGTTATTTACAGGGCTCCAGGTCGCATTTTGTAATTTTATCTGAATTCTCCAGTTTTTATCATGTTTAGTCCTTAAATCAGACCAAGTACTTCTTGTAGGTGATTTTAATATCCATGTGGACGTTGACAATGACAGCCTTAGTACTGCTTTCAACTCATTACTGGATTCAATCGGTTTCAGTCAGAGTGTGCACAAAGTGACCTGTTTTAACCACACCCTACGACCTTGTGCTGGCATATGGTATTGAAATTGAGGATTTAATAATATTTTTGCAGAATTCGGTATTATTAGATCATTCTTTAATCACTTTCGAATTCTTACTACCTGATTATATTAAATTAGATAAAATCTCCTACACCAGATGCTTATCTGACAGTGCTATAGCTAAATTTAAAGAAGATATTCCAACAGCATTCGACTCTATGTCATGCCTTAGCATAACAGAGGACCTGTATGTTAACCTCAGTCCCTCTCAAATTGATGCATTTGTGCCGGTGTTACGACATGCCTACGGACGACTTTAGACTCCATCGCTCCCTGAAAAAGAAGATGATGAAGCAAAGGAAACTAGCACCTTGGTATAACTCTCAAACTGCGAATTAAAACAAATCTGGCAAAACCTCGAGATGTAAGTGGCGTTCCACCAAAGTGGAAGAATCCCGTTTGGATTGGCAAGAAAGTCTCAAAACCTATAGGAAGGCCCTAAGAAGGCCAGATCAGACTATTACTCATCACTAATAGAAGAAAACAAGAACATCCCAAGGTTTCTTTTTCAGCACTGTCGCGGGGCTGACAGATAGCCACAGCTCTACTGAGCCATCTATTCCTCTAGCACTGAGTAGTGATGACTTCATGAGCTTCTTTAATGATAAAATTACAACAATTAGAGATAAAATTCATCACCTTTTACACTCAACTTCTAACGGTTCACCTTTAAAGCCCGAGTCGTTAGAAATAAAGAACTAGTCTCGACATATACTTAGACTGCTTTTATCCTATAGACCTTCAACAATTAATGTTAAAGATATCCTCAGCTAAGCCATCTACCTGTCTCTTGGACCCCATCAACGAGACTACTCAAAGAAGCATTACCTGTGGTTAACACCTCATTACTAGATATGATCAATATGTCTCTATTAACAGGTTATGTACCACAGTCATTTAAAGTAGCTGTGATAAAACCTCTTCTGAAAAAAACCACCCTGGATCCTGAGGTCTTAGCAAACTATGGACCTATATCTAACCTTCCCTTTCTATCCAAGATCCTTGAGAAGGTGGTTGCTAATCAGTTATGTGATTTTCCATAGCAATAGTTTATTTGATGACTTTCAATCAGGATTTAGAAAGAATCATAGCACAGAGAGCGGCACTGGTGAAAATTACTAACGACCTTTTAACTGCTGCAGACAAAGGTCTTGTCTCCATTCTTGTTTTACTAGATCTTAGAGCTGCATTTGACACAATTGACCATTCAATCCTGTTACAGAGATTGGAACACTTGGTTGGCATTAAAGGAATTGCTCTGAGTTGGTTTTAGGTCCTATTTCTCTGATCGATCTCAATTTGTGAATGTTAATGATAAATCCTCCAAGTACGCTAAAGTTAGCCATGGGGTTCCTCAAGGCTCAGTGCTTGGACCAATTCTATTCTCCTTATATATGCTTCCTCTAGGCAATATTATTAGAAAACACTCAATTAACTTTCACTGTTATGCGGATCCTCTCCGTGAACCATCACCTTATCGTGGTGGAGAGGTTTGTGTGTCTCTGTGAACCTGAGGGCTGTGTTGTCTGGAGCTTTGTGCTCCTGGTAGGGTCTCCCAAGGCAAAGTGGTCTCAGGTGAGGGGCCAGACAAAGAATGGTTCAAAACCCCAATGGAAAAACAAGGTAGAAATGGAGTGACCCTGCCCGGAGGAAGCCGGGGCCCCGTCTGGAGCCAGGCCCGGGCCGGGCTGCGTGGGCGCCTGGTGGCGGGTTTGCCACGAGGCCCGGCCGGGCACAGCCCGGAACAAGCTAGCGTGGCTCCCATCTCTCCAGCCCATGGGCCCACCACCTGTGGGAGGAACGCTGGGGTCGTGTGCGCTGCCACTTGGGTGGCAGTGAAGGTCAGGGAGCCTCGGCCGGACCAGACCCGGGCAGCCGAAGGCGCTGGCTCTGGGGGGCCGTGGAACGTCCACCTGCGTGTGGGGAAAGAGCGGAACTGGAGTGCGGGAGGTGGGGGCTACCGGTTAGATCTGGTGGGAGCTTCACCTCGCGCGCTCGGTTCTGGAACCGTACTCCTGGACAGGGGTTGGACTCTTTTTCTTCTCGGAGTTGCTCAGGGGTGTGCGGCGCCGGGCGGGTGTGGGGATACTAACAAGCCCCCGGCTGGCCGCTACACGTTGGAGTTTACCCGGTGGAGCGAGGGTAAGCCTCCCTCATTATGCGGGTTGTGGGGAAAACTCTGACTGTTGTTTGTGCATATGCACCAAACAGGAGTTGGTATTCGGCCTTCCTGGAGACCTTGAGTGGAGTCCTGCATTGGGGCGCCAGTGGGGACTCCATTGTTCTGCTGGGGGACTTCAAGCGCACGTGGGCAATGATGGAGAAAACCGGGAGAGGCGTGATTGGGAGGAACGGCCTCCTGATCTAAACCAGAGTGGTTGTTTGTTGTTGGACTTCTGTGCTAGTCATGGATTGTCTATTATAGAACACCATGTTCGAACATAGGGATGCTCATAAGTGTACCTGGTACCAGAGCACCCTAGGCCGAAGGTCAATGATCGATTTTATAATGCGTTCATCTGATCTGAAGGCCGTATGTTTGAACACTCGGGTGAAGGAGAGGGCAGAGCTGTCAGCGATCACCATCTGGTGGTGAGTTGGGTCAGGGGGTGTGGGAAGACTCTGGACAGACCTGGTAAGCCCAAACGTGTAGTGCGGGTAAATTGGGAACGTCTGGAGGAGGCCCCTGTCCAACGGACTTTCAACTCGCACCTCCGGCGGAGCTTTTCGTGCATCCCTGTGGAGGCTGGGGGCATTGAACCCGAGTGGACAATGTTCAAAGTTTCCATTGCTGAAGCTTTCCATTGCTGAGCCGCTGCTCCTTTGCGTCGAAAGGAGCTAGTTGAGGTGGTTCGGGCATCTGGTAAGGATGCCCCCTGGGCGCCTCCCTAGGGAGGTGTTCCAGGCACGTCCAGGTGGGAGGAGGCCTCGGGGAAGACCCAGGACTAGGTGGAGGGATTATATCTCCAACCTGGCCTGGGAACGCCTTGGGATCCCCCAGTCGGAGCTGGTTAATGTTGCTCGGGAAAGGGAAGTTTGGGGTCCCCTGCTGGAGCTGCTCCCCCCGCGACCCAACACCGGATAAGCGGACGAAGATGGATGGATGGATGTTATGCGGATGACACCCAATTATACTTGTCAATCAAACCAGACGAAACCAGTCAGCTAGCTAAATTTCAAGCGTGCATTAAGGATATAAAATCCTGGATGACCTATAATTTTCTGATGTTAAACCCTAACAAAACTGAAGTTATTGTGCTGGGCCCTAAACACCTCCGAACTTCATTATCTAAAGATATAACTACTCTGGATGGTGTTGCCCTGGCCTCCAGCACCACTGTTAGAAATTTAGGAGTTATCTTTGATCGGGATATATCCTTTAATGCCAATCTAAAACAAACCTCAAGAACAGCTTTTTTTCATCTTCGTAACATTGCCAAAATTAGGAATATCCTGTCTCAAAACGACGCTGAAAAACTAGTCCCGTATTCATTATGTTACAGGCTGGACTATTGTAATTCCTTACTGTCAGGTTGCTCAAATAAGTTTCTTAAGACTCTCCAGCTGATCCAGAAATGCTGCAGCGTGTTCTCACAAGAACTAAGAAAAGAGATCATATTTCTCCTGTATTAGCTTCTCTGCATTGGCTCCCTGTTGAATCCAGGATTGAGTTTAAAGTCCTTCTCTTGACCTACAAAGCTCTAAATGGTCTAGCACCATCATATCTAGAAGAGCTCCTAATACCCTATTGTCCCACTAGAGCACTGCGCTCCCAGAATGCAGAGTTACTGGTGTGCCTCGAAGTCTCTAAAAGTAGAATGGGAGCTAGAGCCTTCAGTTATCAGGCTCCTCTCCTATGGAACCAGCTCCCGATCTAGGTTCGGGGGGCAGAAACTGTCACCTCATTCAAGAATGAACTTAAAACTCTCCTATTTGATAAAGCTTATAGTTAGGGGGTGAGGAGTTGCAGTGTTCACCTAACTGGCCCGACTACCTTCTCTTCATAATTGTTAGATTAATAATACATAACAAAGTAAGGGAGGCAGGCCAGCCAAGCCAGATCCGGCAGGGGGAGAGTTCTAAGCCCGAAAACACTACCTCTCCTTATGACCTGTCTCTCTTAGTTACCTGTTATAGTTACGCTGTTATAGTTCTAGACTGCGGGGGACTTCCTTCCTTTGACACACTGAGCTGCTCTCTCCTCTCCCTTTCTATTACTGTTTCTATTACTGTTACTATTACTATTACTATTACTATTTGTGTGCAGCCCGTCCCAGAAATGCTTGTTACTAATCCTAGCTTCTGGGGAGTTTACTCCCCGGAGTCCTTATGTTTTTTCCCCCAGCGTATTTCCTTGGAGAACGTTGGCACCAAGATCCTGGTTGCAGCTGTCACCGTGGTCCTGCTGCACTCCCTGCTGAGCTCAGCGATGCCCTGCAATGTCATGCTGCGTCCTGCTGAACCCTGCAGCTTCCCACTACATCCAGTCACTGTTCCATTATTAATGTGACTACTATCGCCACTGTTCATCACACTTTAGCAAACCCGTCAACCGCGCCTACCAAGAGCCTGGGTCTGTCCGAGGTTTCTTCCCAAGACGGAGTTTTTCCTCGCCACTGTCGCACTGCTTGCTCTTGAGGTAATTACTGGAATTGTTGGAATTGTTGGGGCATTGTAAATTATAGAGTGTGGTCTAGACCTACTCTATCTGTAAAGTGTCTCAAGATAACTTATGTTATGATTTGATATTATAAATAAAATTGAATTGAATTGAATTAAAGTGTCTGCTAAATACAATAACCAGAACTATAACCCTTCCCAAAAGCTACAGTAAAGCTGAGAGTAGTATATGCCCTGGAAAAGAGCACCAATACAAGAGAAGCTAATTAAGCCATACAAGGAACACTGATGCTTGTATCAACTACTGACTTTATAGATCCCACAGACTTTTCAGCTACCCAACAGACTAACCGCTAGAATTTTCAATGTAAGCTTAAGCAGTTAGGTTACCTGACAGCCACTAACTTTAATGTTACAGCCAAACTGCTTGTTATCGTTATGATGTGACACACACACACACACACACACACACACACAGCCTCCCTCCCTTCCTGACAGTTAATTTGCCTACTCCTTACCACATCGTCTTCTACTCTCTCTTCCATCTTTTCCTCACTCGCTCCCATGGCCCTGTCATGGTCACTCGCCTCCTCCTCGGCTTCTTCCCTGTCATGATGCTGTTTCTGCTTCTCTGTATAGCCAGCCACCTCTCCTCCTCCTCGGCTTCAGGTAATGCTGATGTTGAAGCAGCTACTACAGGCCCAAACGTCAGACATTTTGGCACATTTTGAGGAATCCGCCTGTAGATTCTTAATCTTTTTCTCCTGTCATTTCTCTGCACCTCCCTTGCCCTTTGGTGGTCGTTTGTCCATTTTAACGTGAATGCTAAACTTCCAGCATAACTATTACAGCTTGTGTCTCAGGGCCAGGAGGCGTGGCCATAGTGGGATTCGTAAATTTGTGGCCCGGAGTGGGGAAGGAGTTTCCTGGATTTGATTGGGTCAGGCCATAGCCAATAAAGAAAATTAACCAATGGGCCGCTGTGAGTTCTTAATGGGAAAATACAAAAAGGCCTATTTATATCGGCGATTTGGCCCAAAAGTGCGCCGGCCCACCGGGAAAATGCCCGGTGTGCCAGGTGGCCAGTCCAGCCCTGTATGGAGCCATTTAGATGCTATCAAGCCATCACCTATCGTTAGCATTCTATTGACTGACATTCATTTTGGCGTCACTTAGCAAATATTTATTTCTAAAGAAACACGACAATGTATAAAAGGCTCCATTACCTTGTACCTCACGTTATGGCTCCGTAGTAGACGCTTTTGTAAAAATAGGCTAACGATTGTCATAACCACGCGACTTTCTGTCGCATAATAGACAAATTACTGTACAGTACAGGAGAAGCTCACAGGCAGTTTCGACTTACATTAGCTGTTTTAGTTTAATTACTCAAGTTAACTATTATTTTAGTTAGCAATAATTAGCCTGTGCCTATGTTATTTCCTAACATATACCTACGCTCTCCGTCTCTGTAAGATTGGGAATGATTGAGATTTCTCTTGGCACAGCTACCAGAAGACTTCACACTTTCAGACAGGTTGCTCACGTTACATCTACGTCGTCAAGCTCAGTTGAGGCTACGCAGTAACACTCAGCCATCACCAGAAAAGTGCTTCTAATAGACTTCACTGGTCTGCGTTGCAAGACTACGGCGTCGCTTTGTCCATTCATTTTACTGTCTATGGTACCGACAGCTCCCCCTCCTCCCCCAGCATGCTTCCGGAACCAGCTGTGGGAGGGACTGTTGAGCAAGCTCAGGACAGTTGAGCGAGCTCAATAATAACATTTAAGTAATTGTTTACAGAAGAAATCATCAGGAGCAAAGTCTGGCCTAAGTAATTTCCCTATGCAGCTTTGATGTGTCTAAAAGCTAACATTACAGTGACTTTTGTTGAACAGAGTAGAAATGGAAGAAGAGGATATGTCTGTCACTTTTTACTTAGTTAACATGTTGGTTTCTTGACTGGTTGTTGACATAAGTGTAGCTCTAATACAGTAACAAAAGATGTGAGTGCAAAGATTTTGCAAACGCAAGTTACAAATACCCTTGGGGCTAAGCACCCCCTGTCTTTAAATCCTAGTGACGTCCCTGCTATATAACAAGCTCACTCTCAAAATGTTACTTTGAAATGTCATTTTTTTCATTCTTCCAATTGTACGTAAACCTTTCCTAGTGGTACTGGATGTTTTTGTTTACTGTTCATAGTTACTGTGTACCTACAAATGTGAGTAGGGGTGTAGCACAAAATCCTTACTATGTCAAACGAGCAAAGTGGCAAAGTCCTCAATAGCTAGAGACACAGAAATGGCACATACTAAGGAAAGCTCATTATGGGACTGGCTATAGTGGCTGTAATTCTGCACCAAGGCTGAATTTCAGGAAAGAGACTTCAGATACAGTATAAGGGGACCACTAAGACCTATATAAAAGCATCCAAAGAGCACCATGTCATGGGACCTTTAAATAGAACGGCCATATTTTTTAAGATATAATATGAATCCATTCATGGGAATACATTGATAGGTAACATTTTGGTAACATTGGGCCTCATTCACCAATATCTTCCTAAGTTTTCTCTTAAATATGTTCTTAAGAAAGTTTCTAAGAGAAGTCTACGTCAGATTCATGACGTGTTCTTAAACAGCAGAATTGTTCGCACCTGTGTTCTTAGGATTGAAGAATCCCACGTCTTCGTAACTGAAAGCGCGTGCCAGTTGTTCCTAATTAGCATAAGATAACGCCCCGCAAATTCCCATATAAGGACATGACACTTCCAGTGCACCTCCTGGGAGTCTGCGCGTATTAGAGATTGTCAGAGCGGCTGTGGAGGAATTACTGTACTTAAATAAATAAAAAATAAAAAAATAACCAGAGACATATTTACTTTAGTTAAAAGTAGAAGATGTCCACTACCACAAACAAGGCCTGGCTTTTAAAAAAGTTCCTATCTTAACCAGCATAAAACGGAAATGTGTTGTTAGAATCGGAATGCGGTTGGTTTTATTCATGGATGTATTTTAAGACGGTTTTATTTTCTTTAACCATGCAAGTAAGCAAATAAAGTGTGTGAAGCAGCGCAGATGGGGAGATGTGAAGAGGTCCAGCCAAATAAATAAGATATGAACGCGTCTTACGTAGCCTGGCGGAGGAGTAAACGATGCTTTGGAGATAGATGGCAACTATGATTTAAAAACGGGAATAATAAAAAACAAACATTTTCATTTTCACTTTTACCGGAGGCTGTATTACCGAGGGTCAGCGGCGCTGTGCCCAGGCTCTGGAGCACCGGAGCCGGCTTGGATCGGCGGTGCCCATATATATCTACAGCAACAAAACTTCACTGGTGAGACAAACGTGTGACGGTCAGGAAGACGTTTTGGCAGGGGGAAACTGATCAGAAAATGTAACGGAACATTGTAGAAATGTAGTGGAGTAGAAAGTATAGATAATTGCTGCAAAATGTAACAGAGTAAAAGTCAAAAGTAGGCCATATGCACTATTGAGTCTACTTAAGTAAAGTACAGATACGTGAAAAATTTACTTAAGTACAGTTACGAAGAATTTATACTTTGTTACATTCTACCACTGCATTTTGGCCATAGAAATAGCAATCAATCACCAAATAATGCAGGATTTAATCAGTTTAATTGCTGATGTAAATTGCAGCGTTAGTGTTTTTTTGCATAATATGATTTTTTTTTCAACAAATGATCAGAAATACATTACAGTACAATACTATCATTGTAAACGACTGTAGAATTAAATAAAATGCAGTAACCAATCATTTGGAGCAAATTGTCATCACTCGAATGTGCGTAAGAGTGCTTTTCAGTGTTTGTAGATTTTGTTCTTAGCTAAGAACAAATCCAAGTTAAGAAAACATTAGTGAATGCCAGAATCTTCGTAAAAAGTGCCTAAGAAGGGTTTAAGAACACATTTCTTCATAAGAACGGTTGGTGAATGAGGCCCATTGATTTTAAGTCCTCTTTGAGATTAAATGTACTATCTCTTTATTTGCAGCCCATGCAGTTGTGAAAGGAGGTGCAGAAGTTTCTGTTGGAACAGCCGGGTTGGTGGAGATGATCGACACCTTTGACCGGCCTGGTTCAGCTACTGCTGTTGGTCCCTACGCAGACGCCGGGGTATATGCATATGGTTTAGAGGATAAACCTATGAAGCGTATTCCCAAGGCAGGACTGTACGCTGATGCAGGAGTGGGCCTAGCTCGTGCTGAATGGCGCATTTTTGAGGCTCAGGCCAAAGAGACCAACGCCAGTGCAGGAGCCGAAGCCTATGCGGGCTCTCTCAGTGCCGGAGCCTTTGCCAAAGCAGAAGTTGCCAGTGCTTCAGCCACTGCTGGTCCGCTAAAAGCTACAGCTGGTCTGGCAATAGCCAGTATAGGAGCCGGATAGCTCTGCAGCCTCTCTCAGTGTTGAAGCCTTTGCCAGAGCAGAAGTAGCCAGTGTTTCAGCCTCTGCTGGTCCGCTGAAAGCTACAGCCGGTCTGGCATTAGACACTGGCGCCAGCGTCGGTCTGACAGGTATAGAGGTAAAGGAGCTGGGATGGGGCATCTCCTTTGGTCATAAAATGGGCATTTATCTGTTTGGCACTGGGTTTGAAGTTAACTTATTGTAGACTGCAGCCAAATGAAGCTCTTTGTGAATGTGTTTTGTGCCTTCTATTCCAACAATAAAAGCATTTGAAATGTGCAGCATTTATAAATTAAACTTCTCCCTGTATGCCAATAAAATGTCTACACTTTCTGAAATAGATAATCAAACCCATCGGAGGTTTATTATAATTTGTTTATAAAACAACCAAGGTGGAGTTCATAAAGTACTGCAATGCTCTCAATGATGTACAGACATTTTTACACACTTTCTCTCACACAAACTTGATAAATGGTGTTTGTGATCCATCACAATTTATGTTTACTGTAAGCAGCTTTCTACAACAATTTATTGTAAAACCTGCAATTTCCCTGAAGTTTTTACTTTCGCTTCTAGAGGCCTAAACTGTCAGCTGTAACTGTCATTCCAGTGTATGGTACCTCTGTAATAAATCCATGTCAATAATGTAACTGAGCGTCTTGGTCTACCTTAAAGCAGACGTATTATGCTCATTTTCAGGTTCATAATTGTATTTTGAGGTTGTACCAGAATAAGTTTAAATGGTTTAATTTTCAAAAAACACCATATTTTTGTTGTACTGCACATTGCTGTGGCTCCTCTTTTCACCCTGTGTTCAGGTATCTGTTTTAGCTACAGAGTGAGACATCTGACTTTTTTACCATCTTTGTTGGCAGTCGCACATGTGCAGTAGCTAGGTAAGGATCACATCACATAGCTAGCTGTTTAAACAACTTCACTCAGTTCTTCTTCTAAACAAGGACGCACTTCCAACTTAGTGTGGAATACCTGCAGAACAGGGACATGTAAGTAGTTCTTTTGTAGATTATGGTGAACTTGTGTGTTTTAGGTAGCATGCTAGCGCTAGCTAGCGCTAGCATGCATGTCTCGGCTACTGACGTAGAAAGCCGTGCAGATTTTGAACAGCTCACCTGGAGACTGAAAGAAGGTTACATTCAGAAACCCATATCTCACTCAAAACAGCATGGATGTTTTTTTTCCAAGTTTGTATGTGTGTGGAAGCACCAGAGACACAAAATAACACCCTAATCCCAGAAAAAGTGTTTTTTTTTCATAATATGGGCACTTTAATGAACAGATTATTTTCTCCAATATATTTGATAATGTTTTAAATAACTTCCATCAATTAAACATCAACGCAGCTAACAAGTAGAAAATCGAAAACAACAGGGACAAACCAGAAACACAGAAACTCACAGTAGGAAAAAGACTGGAACTTAGGAAACACACATACACGCACGCACACACACACACACACACACACACACACACACACACACACATTGTCTGTTCCTCTAAATTATGGAGGCTAATCTTAGAATGTGTAAATAAAGAAATAAGCAAAATCAATTCAATTCAATTTTATTTATAGTATCAAATCATAACAAGAGTTATCTCAAGACACTTTACAGATAGAGTAGGTCTAGACCACACTCTATAATTTACAAAGCCCCAACAATTCCAGTAATTCCCTCAAGAGCAAGCATTAGCAGTGGCTGTTGCGAAAGTGGCGAGGAAAAACTCCCTTTTAGGAAGAAACCTCGGCAGACCCAGACTCTTGGTAGGCGGTGTCTGACGGGGCCAGTTGGGGTTGTGATGAACAGTGGCAATAATAATAATAATAATAAAGATAATAGAACAGTGACTACAATGGTAGTTGTAGTAGTTCATGTCATAGCAGGGCACAGCAGGGCGTTACAGGATGTAGCGTGGCACAGCAGAGCGTGGGTGGACGCAGTGGGCCCGCGCACGCGCTGCAGGACGAACGCGCGTGGACACAGCAGAGCATGCGCGGTAGCCAGCGTTTAGCAGGACCACAGCGATAGCTGCAGCCAGGACCCAGATCTTGGTGTCACGGAACTATTCTGGGCGAAAAAGAAACAAATGGACTCCAGGGAGTAAACTCCCCAGAGCTAGATTAGTAACAAGCATTTCTGGGACAAGGATGCACACTAAAGCAAACAATGAAAAGAGAGAGGAGAGAGCAGCTCAGTGTGTCATAGGAAGGAAGGAATTTCCCTGGCAGTCTAGAATTATAGCATTGTAACAGCATAACTAAGAGAGGCAGGTTAAGGAGAGGAGCCTGGTCGGGCTAGAACTCTCCCCAACCGGATAAGGCTGTACTGGCCTGCCTCCCTCTACACTCAATATATTATTAATTATATGATAGATGAATCTGATGACTGCCAATGCAGAGAAGCTAGTACAGGAGAAATATGATCTCTTTTCTTAGTTTTTGTCAGAACATGCGCTGCAGCATTCTGGATCAGCTGGAGAGTCTTAAGGGACTTATTTGAGCAACCTGATAATAAGGAATTACAGTAATCCAGCCTGGAAGTAACGAATGCATGGACTAGTTTTTCAGCATCGTTTTGCGACAGGATGTTCCTAATTTTGGCAACGTTACGAAGATGAAAAAAAGCTGTTCTTGAGGTGTGTTTTAGGTGGGTGTTAAAGGATATATCCTGATCAAAAATAACTCCTAGATTTCTGACAGTAGTGCTGGAGGCTAGGGCAATGCCATCCAGGGTAGCTATATCTTTAGATAATGAAGTTCGGAGGTGCCTGGGGCCCAGCACAATGATTTGGGTTTTGTTTGAGTTTAACATCAGAAAATTGTAGGTCATCCAGGATTTTATATCTTTAGCTAACTGACTGGTTTCGTCTGGCTTGATTGACAGGTATAATTGGGTGTCATCTGCATAACAGTGAAAGTTAATTGAGTGTTTCCTAATAATATTGCCTAGAGGAAGCATATATAAGGAGAATAGAATTGGTCCAAGCACTGAGCCTTGTGGAACACCATGGCTAACTTTAGCGTACTTGGAGGATTTATTGTTAATATTAACAAATTGAGATCGATCAGAGAAATAGGACTTAAACCAGCTTAGTGTGATTCCTTTAATGCCAACTAAATGTTGCAATCTCTGTAACAGGATTGTATGGTCAATAGTGTCAAATGCAGCACTAAGATCTTGTAAGACAAGTATGGAGAGAAGTCCTTTGTCAGCAGCAGTTAGAAGGTCGTTAGTAATTTTCACAAGTGCCATCTCTGTGCTATGATGCATTCTAAATCCTGACTGATTGTCCTCAAATAGACTATTCCTATGTAGAAATTCACATAACTGATTAGCAACTACCTTCTCAAGGATCTTGGAGAGAAAGGGGAGATTAGATATAGGTCTGTAGTTGGCTAAGACCTCAGGATCGAGGGTGGTTTTTTTCAGAAGAGGTTTTATTACAGCTACTTTAAATGACTGCGGTACATAACCTGTTAATAAAGACATATTGATCATATCTAGTAATGAAGTGTTAACCATGGGTAACGCTGCTTTAAGTAGCCTCATTGGGATGGGGTCTAAGAGACAGGTAGATGGCTTAGCTGAAGAGACCTTTAACATTAATTGTTGAAGGTTTATAGGATAAAAGCAATCTAAGTATATGTCAGGTCTTATCGTTCTTTCTAGCACTCCTGCGTTTAGAGGTGAGCCATTAGAAGTTGAGGGCAAAAGGTGATGAATTTTATCTCTAATAGTTATAATTTTATCATTAAAGAAGCTCATGAAGTCATCACTACTCAGAGCTATAGGAATAGATGGCTCAATAGAGCTGTGACTCTCTGTCAGCCGGGCTACAGTGCTGAAAAGAAACCTTGGATTGTTCTTATTTTCTTCTATTAATGATGAGTAATAGTCTGATCTGGCAGATCTGAGGGCTTCCTATAGGTTTTCCGACTGTCTTGTCAATCTACACGACTTTCTTCCAGTTTGGTGGAATGCCACTTACTTTCAAGTTTTCGTGAGATTTGTTTTAATTTGCGAGTTTGAGAGTTATACCAAGGTGCTAGTTTCCTTTGCTTCATCATCCTCTTTTTTAAAGGAGCAACAGAGTCAAAATTTGTTCGGAGGCAGGCAGTAGCACCGTAAAAAATTAGCAATTGGGAGGGATTAAAGTTAACATAAAGGTCATGTTATATTAAGGTACGACATTGAGTTAAATGCTGTTGGAATATCTTCCTTAAATTTTGCCAGATAGATTGTCAGATAGGCATCTAGTGTAGAAACTTTTATTTAATTTCGTATAGTCGGGTAGTAAGAATTCGAAAGTTATTAAAAAATGGTTTGATAATAAGGAATTTGAGTATTATTATGACTGGGAGGAGTCGCTTCATTTAGACTAACATATTCTTCATGGCCCAGCCATGTTTTGGTAAGAGAATAAATCAATTTGATTATCTGATATCAAATTGTTTACCAATATTGCTTTAGAAGTATTTAATAGTCCACATTTGATTTTCCTATTCTGTTTTATCATTGCAGTGGTTGCTTTAATTCCAATTAGGTTGTTGACGTTTGATTTAATCGGTCTCAGTCGGTCTCAGTCGGGGGACAGACACCGTGGTTATGGGATTATGGGTGATTGCTCCAAAGGGTGCACAGAGGGGCGTGTAGCGCCGTATCTCTGATTACTGATATTATTGATTGTAACTGGAATGATATAGCTGGTCTGTGGGTTAGCAGAGTTATTTGTAAAGGAGTGAGAGCTTTTGAGAGAGAGTGTGTCTGGTCAGTGTGCTTGTGAGAGTGTTTACGGAATGCAAACAGTCAATCATAGCTCTGAGTATGCAGGGCGTGGTACAAATTTCCATGTGGCATCTGGCTTCTGCGTGTATTGGGATGAATCCCATCCCTGCTGAAGAGGGAGCCACGTTCCTAAAACAGATTAAAATTGTCAATAAAACCTATCTTGTGAATGCTGCATGTGAGCTGGAGCCAGGTGTTAAGGGAGAGCAGTCTGCTAAAAATGCATGATCCGCGACCTAGAGGCGTAAGTGGGCCCGAAATAAAAACCGACTTCCCAGCGCTTTTTAAAGCCTCAATGAGAGTGGTAAAGTCTCGCCTTGTGCGCTCACACTCCTGAATCTGATTGGACATGTCATTATGTCCACAATGGACCACGATGTGTTCAATAGAGGTCGGGAATGAGGGTATCAGGTCCACATTTTTAGCCAGGATGTCTGCAACTTTGGCTCCGGGAAAGCAGTGTGTGACAGCATTATGAAACCGTAAATCTCTAGTGATGGAGTCCCCAATAATTACTGTGGTTAGAGGGAAGAGCGGACAAGGAGTGGGGGGGTGTGGATGGCCGGTGACGGACAGATGGACAAGGAAAAGAAGAGGAAGATTGCTTACCATTTGGCTGGGGAGATTGTTTTTGAGGAATGTTGTCATTTGGTCGGTGCAGGCAGTGTAGGCCACCGGACCGTCTGACTACCGCTTCCCTCAGAAGCTTTCGCCGCGAGGCAGCAGTCCTCTTCTGTGACGACGGCTGGTAAGTCGGTTTTGAAGCGGGGCGAGCCCGACGAGCCCGGGGAACCACATCGGCCACTACCGGTTCCGACTCCGACAGGGCATTGAAACGACTGGAGAGGCTGAGGGCAGGAGGCGATGGAGCCCTACCCGAGGCTCTCTTTTGGCCGCAAACCACCTTAGTCCTGGATGGTTTGATGACCGGTGTCGAGCAAGAAGATGGATGTGGGCAGGTGGATGGATCCCATGGCGCAGTATCCTGGAAGGCCGCCGAGAGAGATGAGATCCGGAGCGATTGATTATGAGCCACGTCCAGGCAGGCGGATAAAAAAGCATCTTTGGTTTTTAAGTCCTTAAAAAAGCATTCTTAAACAACAAGGGAATCCTGTGGGGGAGTGGGCACTCACCAGGTGTAGAAGTAGCCATGGAGCTAGCGTTAGTTTAGCCAGTAGGCCTAGTCTTGATAAATTAGCGTGAGGCTAAATGCTTACTACACGTAAAAATGTATCTTTGGTTATTTTAAAAACACTATATTAGTATAAAAGAAACTAGGCTATAGAGCCGACTGTTGGGTAGGAGATCGAAGGCAGCTGCCGACTGCCTCTTTCCCGCCGACTGCTGTCGCTTGTGGATGACGTCGACGTTGTGATGCGTTCAGGTGCGTTAGAGTAGAGTTGAATTCCTTTCAACTGTCACTTCAGATAAGTCATACATGAGCTCATTCAGAGTGTCAAATGTCCACTAGTGGAAGTACTAAAAAAATGCTGAAAAAACACTAACTTTTATTTTTAAATTATTTAGTTTTTTGTGAAGTTGTTTTTGGTCTGTGTTATCCAGCTTCTTTTCTTACTACACCAGGTAGCCAGGCAAACACACACACACACACAATTATTGTAAAACCTGCAATTTCCCTGAAGATTTTACTTTCGCTTCTAGAGGCCTAAACTGTCAGCTGTGACTGTCATTCCAGTGTATGGTACCGCTGTAATAAATCCATGTCAATAATGTAACTGAGCGTCTTGGGGGTCTTAATGAACAAATTATTTCTCCCCTATATTTTATATTATTTCAAATAATATATCAATTAAACATCAACACAGTAACAAGTAGAAAATCCAAAACAACAGGGACAAACCAGGAACACAGAAACTCACACCGGGAAAAAGACTGGAACTTAGGAAACACACACACACACACACACACACATACGGTTGACATTGTCTTAGAACGTGTAAATAAAGAAATAAGCTGAATCACTTCAGATAAGTCATACTTGAGCTCAGAGTGTCAAATGTCCACTAGTGGAAGTACTAAAAAAACGCTGACATTTTTTTTATTTTTAAATGATTTAGTTTTTTGTAAAGTTGTTTTTGATCTGTGTTATCCATCTTATTTTTTGATAGTTAAAAAAATATAACACATAGTTGAATTAGTTTTACATCTTGTTATCCATCTGTGTGTGTCTGTGGAGGAAATCTGTTACCATCTGTTACCATCGAATTCTATCACTTTCACAAGATTATAAATATGTTATGGGATTTTTACACTTTTGATCTCTGTTCAACAGGGTGACCAGTAACACAGAACAAATGTCATGTTAATGACATTACTCAAATCTACATTCTACATACTGTGTCAAAGGTCTCCATATCTTTTCAAACAGATTATCTTATAATGATAATGTAAGTCATATTTTCCAGAGGTAGAGGTAAGGACCATTCTTTAATCCAGTTAATAAACTTTATATGACTCTTTTTGCAAGCAATAAACAAATATCCAAGGCAGCAATATCTTTTATATGTTTATCACAGTATAATCCTGATGAAGGCAGGGTTGAACATTAAGTGTAAGCCCAATATACTCTTCAGGGGTTGTTTATCTCCCTCCAAAACGTATCTAATATGATAACTTGATCATATTCTCAAACGATGAAAAACACTCCTGATGCTTTAAAGGTGCCCTGCCACACATATTTCATTACTTTGTGGTGTTAGATCCCCCGAATTACCCCCCGTGGGAGGTACAGGACCAGCTCTCCGTTTAAAGGGTCCGAGCCCCCGTAGCCTATGAGTATTACCCTACTAAGGTTAAAGGGACTATTTAAGCTGGTGGCGAGGAGACTCGCCTAGCTTCTAACTGCCTTCCTCCGTACGTCTACCCCGCTTGCACTAGCACCACACCTGACTGAATGGCCCCAGAGCCAGGTACAGCACCAGTCACGCACGTTAACGGCAGCTCTCCTCTCAATGATCTGGGCACTTGGTAATTGCTAGGATTGGCTTTAGTGGCTCGTACAGTGAGCCCCAAGGGTCTGTTTAATTTCTATGGCTAGAGCAACCGATTAGAACCCAACTTTGTTGTTATAAACACACACTCCTTAAGAATTCTTGCCTTAGTGAGACGTCATGAATCCAATGTCCACAATTCAGTCTTTAACTTCAATGATAGCTTTATTGCGCAGATTTTAGCAAGGAAATTGCATAATGCATTTAATTCTCAAAACACTGATTAATTATATATTTCAAAATCATTAGCTTAACCAATTATTCGTAAGTAAAAATTTATTTAAATCCAAACCCCTGATATAAAGGCTTGTAGCTGGAAGGTGGAATGTCCAGTGTTGCATGGAGAGAGAGGGAAGGGATGTGCTGGTCAGTACAGTCCTTCCTGGCCTGCCCTACTGCTGGATTTTTGTGAAACTCCCGACTCAATTCAAAAGTCCGCAAAGTCTCTTATCCAAAACAGTCACTGTTGGCAGGGTGAACGAAAGAGTACTCCTTAAAATCCAAATTGTAATCCTTAGGCCGGGTGGGGCTGGTTAATTCTCCTATTGCCAAACACTCCCGTGTCGGCCGTAAGTGATAGGAGATCCTCATTCTGCGATGTTGGCTTTGTTCGTTGCTCTGTCTCTTGAGTTGAATTTCTGAGTCCAAAGACTAGCTGCTCTGACGTGGTCGATGGAACAGCGAGTCTTGAACCCCGGGAGCCAGCAGGAGAACTAACCCCGATACTTCCTGAGGTGTCCCTTCTTATCCTTTCACAATGTGTGTGCTCTGTATGCGTCATCTTGTATCCCCGAGCGCGTGTCCCTAACAACACATGCCTCCTGTATATTTCCACATTTCAACTCATCCATCTCTCTATATTTCCTAATACATGTCACCTCCGGCTTAGTACAGTCATAATCTGATTTTTACCACATGGCCCCACTGTTTCAACATTGGCCTCACTGTGTTAACACACTTTCTCAAATGCATCCTACCCTTTCCCTCTCAACTCAACCATTTCTCTATATTCACTCAGTGTAGTACATTCGTGATCTGAATTTTACCACATGTCCTACTTTTAACAATCAAACAGTAGTCATTGTTTAAATCAGTATACACACAATACCTATTTCACGTAATTATTATCCTTAATAATCAAACAATAATTATCTCTTAAATGACGTAATAATCAAACAATAATCAACTCTTAAATCACATATATGTCGTGCGCATAGCATCAGGATCATAGTCTCTTCTTCTTTGTGAATTTTCGTCATATAATCAGGTGGAGAGTCCCCTGACTCCCTAGTCAGAGCCGGGTCATGATGGAAAGTACCCAATTTTCCTGTGTCAGGCCTATGTCAGGGATCTCAACTTACTTGACAGTGGTAATGTCTGAAGTTCTACCATGGACTCTGTAACATTTTTTTGTGGAAAAAATTGCCTTGGTTACCTTGTTTAAAGCCATTCTAGCGTGGTATAGAAAGCCTACAGGAAGACTCAGCTCTATTTCTGCCAGTTCTCATTAATATTCAACAAGCTGAGCTGTTTGAATCTGATTGGCTAACAGCTAGCCAATGAGAGCCTGGCTGTCAGAATTCTTTACACAGCCCAACTGGGCGAGCTAATGAATAGTAATGAGCTCAGGCAACATGATGTCAGACTGACCAGCTTTTGTAATTGGCCAGATTTCTCCGCTTATTTCTTTTCAGTGGCTAGAGCTGACAGAGGAGGTAGCAGTTCATTTTCACATTCACGACATAACACAAACACATATGGACCTAACATATTTCAAAATGCAAGTAAAAACGGTTTTGTATGGCAGGGCACCTTTAACACATAACCAGCATTTTAATGTTACAGCTGTTTTTAATTACTTTATATAATGTTTGGTAGTCTATTCTCCTGCACATTATAATTTTTTATACTTTCATCTTAATCTGTAAAGTAACTCCAGCTGTCAGATGAATGTAGATGTGTAAAAAGGGGAAGAAAAAGAATTCTGGTGCGCACAAGATGCTTTCTGGTGCACACAAGACACCACCGTCAGAGACTTGGGCTCCTGTGCTGACATTGGGCCTTTGATTTGAGAAACAGTATCGCCACTTTCACTTTCAGAGTGTCCCAATCCTGCACCAGGGTACCATCCAACCCCCTGAGAATCTGCAACTGTCCCAGCACCAGCGTACGCACCAACAGTACAATCTTCATCAGGCCAGTCGCTCCCGTCTGTACCAAACTAAAGATCTCTTTTCACAACTGCATGAGTTACACTATCATATCCAAAATGAAATTTGAAAAAAAAAAATGAACATGACATTTAAAAACAAATATTTCGACAAACACGCGGCCAACCCAGACCCTACCCTTTACAGAGAACGTCTTCGACTCCAGACAGACTTTGATCACTTATCTATGAATAAATCCAGGCTTTGTCTGCTCAAATCTAGACACTGCTTTTTTGAGTCACAGGATACAGCTGGGAAGCTTCTGGCTCATCAGGCCAGAGCCGAGGCAACCTCACGGCTAATTCCTGCCATTAGAGCTAACTCAGGCGAGATCCACATTGATCCTGTCACCATTAATAAAATATTTGCCAATCAGAGCGGTAAATCCCCAGGGCAGGATGGCTACACTGTAGAATATTATAAAAACATTATAAAAAACATCATTAATAGATGGTAAATTTATAGTTATTTACAGTGTTGTAATGTAACAAAGTACAAATACTTCACTACTATACTTAAGTAGAATTTTTACGTATCTGTACTTTACTTCGTTATTTATATTTCTGGAAACTTTTACTTTTATTCCACTATATTTCCTAAATAAAATGTATACTTTTACTTAGGGTTGGGTATCGTTTTTTTTTTTTCGATTCCGGTGCTAAATCGATACTTTTAAAACGGTGCCGGTGCTTAAACGGTGCCTGAACCGGTACTTTTCAATAAAGTAAAAAAAAAAAAGAAAGGGTAGTAAACAACAGTCAGTGACTTTTTTATTCCTAAGGCCATGGTCAAAATTAAAGATTTAATAATAATGTAATAACTATAACAATAACAATATCTTATTTCACCAGTAAATTGCTGTTGAACCCCAGATGGGAAAAGGGTATTTTACAATTACTGTGAATGCACCACGAGGCTACCTGTTTTAAGTGAATGCACCGTCTGTGTTGTTTAATTCCGACAACGGCAGCTGCAAGTGAACGCACCGTCTGTGTTGTTTAATTCCGACAACAGCAGCTGCGAGTGAACGCACCGTCTGTATTGTTTAATTCCGACCATATAAACATACTGTATATCTATGAATTGCGACAACGGCAGCTGCTGCGCTGCAGTGCAGACTGTTACATCCCGCTGTTGAAGTCCTCCACAGTGAAATACAGTCACACTTTACACTGTCTAACGTTAGCTGTCAGCATTTTACCGGTGTTTAATCCAGCTGCTAGCTAAAGGTAGGCTAACGTTACATGCTGTCAGGTGTAGGGGAGCGCGGGGGCACAAAGTAACGCGGGGTTAAATGTAACACGGGTTTTTTAGGTGGTTGCACAGGGTAGAACTGGATGTGCTTCAGGGCATGTAATGACATCGCCATTAGACGTGTTCCAGACAATTTGGAATTCTGTTTACTTCCGTTGTCTCCGAGAGAGAGAAGAAATTGTGTTTTGGCATCATAAAAGTATTTCTCGATTTCTAAAGAGTGTGTGAAAGTCAGTGTATCTAGTCTTATATTGCCTTGATCACCGTCCTCTTGTCTAAAACCTCATACCATTTTAAAAGATGTGACCATCGCTTAGCGAGTGCTAGCCGGTCCTGAGGTAAACGCGTCACAGCGGGGCCAGTTGTAACGCGCTGTTACAACTAAGCCGCACCTATAATTATATGCAATTTCTAATTCACAAAGTCTTCAATTTGCATTAATGTTTCAAAACCAATATTTTGAAAGTATTTAAGTACTGCGTGAACAACTATGTATTGCATTTCTTTTGTCCACAGAATGAGAATTTTTTTTATTATTATTTTTTACATTTTATTTTTAATTTTTTTAATTTTTATTATTTTTTAATAGATCCATAAATTAAACTATTATATTATGCAGAGTTTAGTAAAAACGTGTTTTATACAGTTTTATTAGGTGTATAGCACAATGCTATTGAATTATTTGTGTTAAATCCAACTTTTTAACAAGTGTTACAACTAACCCCGCATATGGGGCTGGTTGTAACATTTCACCTATCGCCACTCTCGGGGGAATTGTTCAAGAACGGTAGGTCCTACAAACAAACTTTCAGTGCACCTTTGTAGCAGAGATATGTATGTTGCTTGTATAAAAATATGGGCAGTAAAACTCGAATGGTTTGAGAAATATTTAGCCAAAACCAAAAGGTGTTACTTTGTGCCCCGCGCTCCCCTAGTGTAAAGTCAAGCACCGAAATGAGGCACCGAAACGTTCGTTCTTATTCGGTCTCGTTACTACCGTTTACGTCGGCACTGGTTCCCTATTGGCACCGAGTTTCGGTACCCAACCCTACTTTTACTCCACTACATTTCCCCTAAGCATCTTACTTACTCGTTACTACAAAATAAAATCAGAAGAAATTTATTACACTGAAAAAAAGGAAGTTTGGCGAATCATTGCTCCTAAATTGCCAAGATAATGCACGCTCCATTCCAGTTGACGTGATGCCTGTTTGCGGTCAAGCGTCAAAAAAAAAAAAAAAATTATATACATAATGAATAATGACTGATAGTGTCATGGAAGCACCTGGTGCAGGCTCTGCCGCCATGGTAACAGACGATGACCATCCCGACGACAGTGGTGATGAAGATAATGTTACACACCTTTGGCCATAAAGTTCATAATCAAAGTTTTTGTTTTACTTTTACTTTTACTTCTAATACTTAAGTACATTTAAGATCAGAAAATTGCTATGGATACTTAAGTACTGTTAATATCAGATACTTTAAGACTTTTACTCAAGTAATATTCTAAAAGGAGACTTTAACTTCTACCAAAGTCATTTTCTGGTAAGATACTTGTACTTTTACTCAAGTATTGCTTTAGAGTACTTTATACTATAATATATATATATATATATATATATATATATATATATATATAGATATAGATATAGATATATAAGACTGGTTATTTAATCTTTAGTTTATTGTCAATTAACTGTCAGCAAACAGTCATTTTACAGTTAACAAACAATGAAATTATAATTAATAATGTTTACTAATTATTAGTAATGCTGTTAATTAATGGATTTTTGTTACACACATTTTATCCCTCATATACTATATTAGGTATCTGGTAATGATTAAAAAAATGTTGTAAACCTTTAACAAACCATTTTTTAAAACATCTATAAACATTACATAGATAGATGGACCAGATATTCCTAACACTTTGTTAAGGGTTACAAGTTGGTTTGTAAACCGTCTATAAACAGTGTCTGGATTGTTATTATAAACTTGTAAAACAAATGACTATAATACCTTGTTAAATAGTTAATAAATACTTTGTAAACCATCTATAAACATTATCTGGATGGCTATTGTAAAGTTGCGACTCATGTTTTTCATAGTTAGTTATTGGTTAGTAAATGCTTGGTGAAGCAATGATACATTTTTTGCCCTTCATTAAATTATATAAAAAAATGATCTATATACATACATATATATTGTAATGAGCTGTGTTAATGTGTCCCTGTTATTATGAGTTCATCAGTTATGCAAATGTTTACATGTGTTTGTGTTATGCACTAATTTTACCAGCAGAGGTCAATGCGGTTATATAGAGACCTATTGGGGGGTGGGTGGATTGTCTCGCGAAACAACCCGAATTTTTGTGATGGGGTGGTTGAGGAAGAGCTGGGGGTTCCGTCTGTTGTTGGCGACTGAATGGACGGCGTGGTCACGGCCAACAGTGACCTGAGTTAAGCTGTGTTCCCTAAATAAATGCACGGAAGTTGCAAGCCAGTCATCGCCTCCTTATTCAACGCTGCAGCACTGGGGTGAGCGTTACAATATGTACTAGGGCTGTCAGCATTAACACGTTAATCACGATGCGATTAAGGGCCGAGCATAAAGCACTCATTTTTTTTAATCGCATTAATCGCATGCCACCAATTATTAATTTATTTTCACTTCACTCGGTTTGGCGTCGTGCCTAACAGGCTACTATTTTGACCCTTTTTTTTTTTTTTTTGAAAGCGGATTTCTGAAAGCGGATTTTTGAAAGCGGATTTCGGTGCCTCATTCTGGTGCCACTGATATGCCAGCGCTTCTCTCTGATGCTCTGAAACAGACATTACAGGCAACAGAAACATCGCTGCACGTGACGGCAGGTAACGTTAGCCTACCGCTAGCTAGTAGCTGGATTAAACACGGTTACAATGCTGACAGCTAACTCTAAACAGTGTAAAGTTTGCCTGTATTTCACTGTAGAGGATTCCGACACCGGGATCTAACAGTCTGCAGCCGCCCTTGTCGAAAAAACACAGACGGTGCGTTCAATGTAACTGGTAACCTACAGCCTCGTGGTGCATTCAAAGTTATTGTTAAATGCCCTTTTTCCCATCTCGTGGTTGTTTTTGTCGTTCAACAGCTATTTACTAGTGAAATTATTAAGTTATTGTTATAGTTATTACATTATTATTAAATCATTTAATTTTGACCATATGGCCTTAGCAATAAATAAGCCGTTCTTTAATATCGCCAACTGTTGTTTAGTACCCTTCTTTTTTTAACTTTCTTAAAAAGTATCGGTTCAGGCACTGTTAAGGCACCGGTTGTTGTGGTGTGGAGTGTTTCTGTTTCCCTGTTTTTGATGATTATTATGTTGTGTATATTTCTGTTTCTGTTTCCTGTATTTCCCTGTTGATTATGTGTGTTTCTGTGAGGATTGTTTATGTTTCTGTTTATCCTGTTTTGACTGTGTATTATTCTGAGTAGGATGTGTTTCTGTTTCCTGTTTTATTTTGATAGTCTGTTTTCTGTCTTGTCTTGTCTAGTTCTGCTTCCTGTGTTTTCCCGCGTTGTCTGATTGTCCTGCCCCCCCCTGATGTGTTTCACCTGCTGTATCATCTGTCCCTCATTTGCTCGTTACCTCATGTATTTAGCCTCTGTGTTCCCTTTGTCTCTTGTCAGATAGTCTTGTGTCATTAGCTTTGTAAGACCTTGGGGTAGATGTTATAAAAGTGGCGTGACGAAATTCAAACTGTAAATATACTATAGTTATGCCGAAAGTGTAGCTAGCTAGCTGCGCTCTTTTCCCATTGTATTGAATGGGACATATAGCTAGCTAGCTGCTCCTCCTAACAAGACCCTCACGTTCATAAAAATGCCTTAAATTCAAATCGGACTGATAGCTTTTGTTAGCTTTGTAAGACCTTGGGGTAGCTGTGATATCAGTGCCGTGACGAAATTCTAACTGTAAATATATTCTAGTTATGCTGGCAGCCGGCCGCGGAGCCCCGGTAGTGCAGTATCCACAAAGGGTGACTTTTCCCTGGGTATGGAGCCCAGTATGCTGCCGCTTTCTAGTCAGACTGTGTGGAGCTCCTAAAGTCCGACACATCTTACCAAATTTGCAATTAGCCATAAATTTTCGTAAAACGGCCCATATTTGAGCTTTACATAGTTGATTTCTCGCATAAAAAAGTCTCAGAAGTGAATTTTGTAATGGAATAGAAGAGATCTGCGTGACCTAGATTCAGAAAACTACCTGATCTCAGGTCAGTTGTGTAGCCTATGTAAATGTTGGGGCGTGACCGTTCTCTTAATACATTCATGGGCGTGACAAAGGTACAGGTCTTGGGATGCTTACGTCAACTTCCAGCTTTGTTGAGATTCGCCCGTTTTCAGCGGCAGTTTCAAAATATGAGATTTTCATAGTAAAGGGGGGTCAATGGGATTTTGAGCTTTTATGTATGTCCTATTTACCCACCGAACTGTCGTTATTCAACTATGACAAGGTAAAATCAGTTTTGCATTCTATCACCCCTTTAAAGAAGATAAATGTTTGGAGCAATTCATCCATCACTGCACCATGGTCAGTTTGATCATCACTCAGCAGGGACACAGAAATGATAATAGTACAATCATCTTTTTTCTGCACTTTATTTTCAGGATGACAAAAACTGCTACATCTTATACTATGTGCATATTATTTAAAAGCAGCAGACACTTCATCATGTTCAAATGTTAGATCTGCAGTGACATTGATACAGCATAATAAAGATATCTCGCTGGAGATTGGAAATGTCAGAACCAGTTTCATTTAAAATGCTTCACATTTCAAATGCTTTCATCATTTCATTGTTGTCATAGAAGACATGACCACAAAGCCACAGTCTACCATAATTTGAATTCAATCCCAGTGCCAAACAGAGAAACGCCCATAGTACGACCGATGGAGAAGCCAGTTCCCAGCACCTTTGCCTCTACACCTGAAGGACCAACACCGATGCCAGTGTCTGCTGACAGACCGACTGGCTTTCACCGGACCAGCAGAGGCTGAAGCACTGGCCAGTTCTGCTTTGGCTATGGCTCTGACACCCGCTGCTCTAGAGATTTCGGCCCCTGCGCTGGCGTTGGGCCCTTTGGCCTCTGCATCACACAACCTCCATTCAGCACGAGCGTGGCCAACTCCTGCACCAGCGTACACTCCAATTTCGTCGTCAGATAGATCTTCTAATTTCCCGGCACCAGCATAGGTACCAGCAGCAAAAGCTTTACCGGGCCGGTCAATGGTGTCGATCATCATCTGATTCCTGCCAGAACCAATCGCTAGATCTCCTTTCACTACTGCAAGGGTTACAAACAAAGAGACGCTACAGTTAATCTCAAAGAAGATATTTGAAAAAATAGATGTACTTGAGAATAACATTGTATAAAAACATTTCAAAACTAACATTTTATAAACAAATATCATCCGCAGAGACCTTGTGATAGTGTTATAAAGTATTGGGTTGATCAAGCCTGACTGTGTCAATGGTATAATATCTTTTAATAACTGATGTGTCAGACAGTGTTTTCTTCTTGGTGAAACAGGTGATTATATGGGACATCTAAGCTCATATTTCAATATGTTAACTCAAATAAATACCACTTTAATTTGTTTTTCTAATAAAAAAAAAATCTCTATATTTGGACAATACTAAATTTGGCTTTTTCTCAAAATGTCGTTCTCATGATAAACAGCCCACTGGACTCAAAGTTTAATTTGACTGACAAAAAAACTACCCAAAATGTTTCTTTACTTACTCTCATCAGAAAGGTCTGAAAAAAAGAGAAGGGGAAAATTGGTTGGATGCTTATTCAGACAAGTTCATTTCTTTCTTTTGAAACCATAACGTCACATGAAAAATGTCAAACAACAACAACAGAGTGATGGACTCTGCACATATACAAGGTTTATATAGCATCAAGATACTTCAATACTCACAGTAATCACTTTGATCAAACACAAAGTAAGGACTTTTTTTTAAATCTGGCGGCTGTTTGTTCCACTTACAATCACTGAAGTTAGATGTTAACTAAAAGTTTATCAGTCCTCAATAAACCATATTTCTATTAATAGAAAGTATGCACTGCTGCACACGGTTGGTGTTTGCCTACCAGACATCTTCAGAAGAGTAGTTCACTGGGAAAGAAAAAGAGTAAATGTCAGCAGCAGATTACAGCTGGAGTGTCTCTCAAATGTCTCATTATGATCTGCAGCAACTTATACTTTATATTATATTATATTATATTATGCACATCTGATGATGTGTCGTATTGGAGGCACCAGGCGGTCACCCCTTAATCCAACCCCACCCAAGAGGACATCTCCAACAACAGCGCTTGTGCTGAATATCAAGGGATTCTAACATCTAGTCTTAGTAAGCATACTACATTATAATACATATTGCATACAAAATGGTATTTGTTCATCAATGATCATCAATGTTATTGAAGATGCAGATAACATTTCATTATTTTGTACTGAATACAGTCAATAAAAATAGAAATAAGTAATACAAACTGCACTAATTAGTGCAAAAATACTAATAATACCATAAAGCATGAACACATTGTTGTTTGCATAACAAACTTTACATGATTGATTAGTTACCTGAACGAGGTTGTTGATAGAAAGTGATGTATGCTGCGTGCTGCTCTCAGCTTCACTGCTGGACCGCACCCGTTGGGGAGGCATATATTCCCCACTGCAACAGAAAGTGAAAGTTAAAATTCACTTTCAGAACAGCTCAGAGGGCCTCTCCCACCCTCACACACACACACACACACACACACACAAAGGAGAATTTCCAGTATTGTAGTGCTGGCACACATCTCTTTCTCCAAACAGAAGAAAGGTCTCTGTAGTCGGCTGTGTGTCGCTGCATCAAGGAGGTTAATCTTAGAAATGGTAAAAAATAAAAAAGAACCTAATTAAAATAAAAAATGAGCTCATTCAGAGTGTCATATTTCCATTGATGGAAGTATATTTGCTGAAAAACTGTACTTCTGTACAATTTGGAAAATGTATTTTCAATTGAATCTTGCTTCATACTATTAATCCACTGCATTATCCTTTTGATTTGTTACTTTGCAAATCAACATTTTACTTAAAAAATATATAGATAAGATAAGATATACTTTATTGTCACCAAAGGGAAATTTGTTTTGGACTCTGTCCCTTCCTCAGCTTTACAAAGACAACACAAAACATACAGAAAATAAGCATCTCTCAACACATACTCTCATGCAACACAAAACATGCGTTCATATACATTAGACAGGTACATATATACTAAGCACATTAACTCTCATAAACACTTCTCTATCTGCCTTTCACATTAATGTGTTATCTGAGGTTTTACTTTCGCTTTCTGTTTAACAGGTTGGAGATCCCTAATTTGTGAATCAAACTCAAAGCATGTTATGCTGTTAGGATACAGCATCTCCTGTTCTAAAATATTAGAAACACTAAAGCAGAACCAGAAAACCACAGACGTTATAAATGTGGTGTTGCTCCATTATTTCTGAGATCAGAAGTGTCGGCGAATTTCGGATATTCTGTCCAATAACCAAGTGACAGTTTTCGATCACCAAATGAAAAATGCAACAATGTTGCAACTTCACCCCCGAATCACACCGAGTCTACCAAACTATAGGTGTTAAAGCGACCTTAAATGAAAAGATGAATATGCACTATTGTCATTACTGTGTCTAGACAGTGCACTAGTTGTTGCTAGACATTTCACATCTCATATGTAATGATGGTTCGAGGCACTTATTTGTCAGACTTATTTGTCTTTCCAGCTTTATTATGTTGTTGTAAAGACTGAGTTTAAATGTTGCCTGTGTATGTTTTGTTAGCATGTGAATCTGCTCTGTTACGTATTATATGCTCCGTTTCAACTCATCTGTTAAACTTGCCATTCATTTGATTCCACACAGTAATCCCGTAGCGTTCTTGTGCACATATTTACAGCTAATACTGCGGTGATTTCTAGGCTATAGCTATATTTATCAATACATCATTCAGTTTAAAACCATACTGTTTGTCACAAACATCATCATTTATAATAATCACACAACACTTACGTCTATGTTAATTTGTTGTTTATTTAGTTTAAAAGGTAACAGGATAACTTGTAGTCTTGGTGGCTTACCGGCATCTGCTCTGTTGTTGTTGTTAAAGGAAAGTTTGCCGCGATCGGAGAGTTTAAATGACGTTACTACATCTGGGGTAACAGGAAATGATTGTAATTATTTATTTTGTCTGTCAAAGTATTTGGTGGCTTAGTGGAATGTTTTGGTGAGTCAGATATAAATCTTTGGTAAATTTCTAGCCTACTAGATCTGTTAATTTTGGCTGATTGTAGCTTTTATTGTCTGTTCGCCTTAGCCACCCCTGTATTTTATTTGGGGTTGGTATCTTCCAATTCCAGGGGTGCGCTACAGGCCTATATAGACTGTCAGTTTCAGTTGCTCGGGAGAGCTAGAGAAGGAAGGACGTCAGTCTGTGAAGGCTCTGGTGACTAGGGCAAAAACGTCAAACTTGTATACCGCTGTAACTTTGTATGGTTTAATAAGTTTTGACTCTCACGTCAATTTATTTTATTTTTGTGGAAGTATTTTTTTTTCTCTTCTTTTTCTTGCTTTTTTTTAAATTTTGGTTTTGTTAATTGATTATTTTGCCTATGGGCCTTAATTTGGGACAAGTATAATAAAATCCCATCCTTTTTGACACCACTTTTGATTCCGTCTGAGTGTCTACATCTGCTCACGACCATTCTGTTGCATCTACCCTCAACAGTAAGCCATATGCACCGGTGGAAGAAATATTCAGACCCTTACTTACTCCTTACCACACTGTAAAAACAAACTCTGTTACAAGTAAATGTCCTGCATTGAAAACATTACTTAAAAGGTGCCGTAGGTAAGCCTTATAAAACTAACTTTCTGTCATATTTGCTGAAACTGACCCTATCTTCTAGTAGAACTACATGAAGCAGGTCATTGAAAATAAAATCCAGCTCCTCTGGCACCACCTACAGCCTGTAGTACAATTTGCAAAAATCCACCGCTCGCTGTTCAGATGCACCAATCAGGGCCAGATGGGGTGAATCACTGCTCATGCACACGCATTCATTCTCGCTTGCTTAGGAGACCGTTTTGGGCTTTAGCCGAAAGGGGGGAGGGACTGAGAAGTTGTCGATGTTACATTTTTTTGGCTAAGTCTTGGATCTTCGCAATCCTATCTACGGCACCTTTAAGTAAAAGTGTGTAAGTATCATCAAGAAAAGGGACTTAAAGTATTTAAAGATGAGGACTATTAAAGGTTAACTGATCAATATGTAGAGAAGGGAAAATCGGAAGGATGTCCCTCATCTCGTATATGTGCGTTACCTTCCTCTTTCTTTGTGTTGGCGTTTTAAACTCCGGTGGATTTGTGAGGACTATGGTTAACTGCTCCTCAGATCTCTGCAGGGTAAATCCAGACAGCTAGCTAGACTATCTGTCCAATCTGAGTTTACTGTTGCAAGACTAAAACAACCTTTGAACGTACACACGTTCCACCAAAACAAGTTCCTTCCCGAGGCTATTTTGCAGAGGCGCCGTAGCTCTGTCCGGCGCATAGCACCAACCGATACGATTGTGATTGGTTTAAAGAAATGCCAATAAACCAGAGGACGTTTTTCTCCCATCCCAGAATGCTGTGTGGACTAGACAGACCTTCCTTCGCAGCGCTGTGGAGGAAGGTCTGGCAATGTGTAGTCTATATCCTCAGCGTTCCACTTCCGGGATTGCTCCGGTACCACAGGAAATTCTCCCAGATGCATGTCTTTTTGCTGATGTGCGTTACCTTCCTCTTTCTTTGTGTTGGAATTTTAAATTCGGTGGATTCATGAGGACTATTGTTAACTGCTCCTCAGATCTCTGCAGGCTAAATCCAGACTATCTGTCCATCGCATGACTATTTTGCAGCGGCTCTGTGCGGAGCTAAGTGCCGTCCAAGACGATTGTGATTGGTTTAAAGAAATGCCAATAAACCAGAGCACGTTTTTTTCCCCATGCTATGTGGAGTAGCCTAGGCAATGTGAGACTACAAGTCCAGTTACAAAAATATTTATTATTATTATTATTATTATTATTATTATTATATATATTATTATTATGTTATTATATAACCTTGCCAGGTTAGAATGTTAGCAAGACCAGTTGATAACAATCCATGTTGTGGTATTTTGCACATGCAAGACTTATTGTAAAGCTACTCTCACATATATTGCTTGTCATGTGACTGTGTATGTCTACATTGTGCTTGTTAAATGTTTGCAACACGTTTTTCATCATCTCTACAGCTGCCTCATTTATTTTACTGTTGCTGATGCTCTTCACCTTTATCAGATACAGTGGTGGAAGAAGTATTCAGATCCTTAATACCACACTGTGAAAATACTCCACTAAGTAACAGTCCTGCTTTCAAAACTTTAAGTAGTAAGTAGTATCAGCAAAATGTACTTAAAGCATGAAAAGTAAAAGTACTGATTGTGCAGTGAAGTGTTCCCTGTCAGTGTGTTCCTCTTCTATCTGATGTTTCTGGATTAATATTCCTGCTGCATTCACGTGTATGTTGTATTTTACTGCTGTAGACAGTGGCGGTTTTGTACGCGGGCAACTGGGCAGATATCAGTGGTTATCATCCATAATTGTCCAGATATACTGTTGAACAACTTGAACAGCAGGAAGAGTAAGCGGGGGAGGCTTCTACCTAAAGTCAATTAGCATTTTCTTTTAAATATGTTTTTATTAAAGAAGATAAATGTAAGGAGCAATTCATCCATCGCTGCACCATGGTCAGTTTCATCATCACTCAGCAAGGACACAGTAAAGAAAAAGAACAAATCATCTTTTTCTGCACTTTATTTTCAGTATGACAATAAAAGTATGACAATAAAAAGGGGCGATTTAGTTTTATTAACAATTAACTAGATCAGGAGTTTGCCGTAGTAGCAGCAGCCAACAACTTTTTACAATTTTTGTCTGCTATTTCACCACTAAATTCACTGTATCACAATACGCTAATAGAATTAGTGGGCTAAAGTCAGTCATACCTTGACTTTCTTCCAAATAACGCACATTTCATTCATAATTTTATAAGTACAGGCCTATAGTTCCTGCACATTTTTGTTTTTCTGAATTGTGTGAAATGGCTAATAAAAATAGATAATACAAAACGATTATGTGGTCACCTGTCACCAAGGTAAATTGGTTTAGTCTTGACTTCTGGTCGTGAGCAGAGGTGGTTAGAGTACCCAAAAATTGTACTCAAGTAAAAGTACTGTTACTTCAGAATAATATGACTCAAGTAAAAGTAAAAAGTAGTCATCCAAATAATTACTTGAGTAAGAGTAAAAAAAAGTACCGGTGAAAAAACTACTCAAGTACTGAGTAACTGTTGAGTAACGTCTGATTTATTTTTTAACACAAGCATTCAATCAGACGAAGTAAGATTTGGGGTTAACGAGGTAACTTCAGGTTCAGCCCAGGGTTTTCTGGATCACGAAGGTGGATCACTTGATAACCGGGGTACGTACTGCCGGTAACTCATGCTGGATGCCTAACCTGGTTGGGAGCAGGTTATGTTGGAGATCAGAGATCAACCGGTGTAAAAGCACCGCCTACTGACCAATCAATACTCGATTGATAACGGCGTCACCGTTCGTCTAGAAGATCAGGCGGAGCTCGGTGCGCAGAGGGAGAGGGGGGGAGGGGGGGGAGAGGGGTGCGCTCATTAAAGTTAAAACATTTAGAGACCAACAACGCCGTAAACATTCCCTGATGGGTATATTTATGAAATATATAGATTTGAATGGGAGGGAATTACATATCGGCTATTTCTCTGCTTCTTGAGCCAATGCGCACAGCGGTATAAATTATGTTTTTTATTTGAAATAATAGGCTAAGCAACGGCAGTTTATGGAAAGGACAAGTGTAATATGTCAGATCTTGGTCCTGACTGATAGGGAAGTGATATTGATAAGCGTTGATTTACGCATCAGCGTCGCCTATTTTTTGTTGCCAGCTGACGAGACTGCACAACTACGTTTGATTGGTGAAACACAGTCACGTGGTAAAGCCTTTAGCGGAAGTATCTCTCTCTCTCTCTCTCGGTCAAAATAAAACATTAAAATGAGGCGTACGCGGGGGGAATACAAACAATGACGCGTAGAATACCAAAGAGGTAAAAAGAAAAGTAACGAGCTCATTGTAGCCTAATGTAGCGGAGTAAGAGTACAGTTTCTTCTTCACAAATCTACTCAAGTAAAAGTAAAAAGTATAGTGATTTAAAACTACTCCTAGAAGTATAATCTTTTCAAAAACTTACTCAAGTAAATGAAACGGAGTAAATGTAACGGAGTAAATGTAACGGAGTAAATGTAACTCGTTACTACCCACCTGGTTGTGTGAGTGACAGTGTTGGGGGGATGGGAAATCTGTTGATTGTCGAGTCAATGCCAAATAAACAGAGATGGACAGGAAAAGGTCAAAGCCATCAGGTGCCCAATTTAGAAAAAAAAAGAAAAGAAGAGGAGAAACGAGCAAAAGATAAAAGGTATGCAGCTATGTTCTCTCCCTCTGTATGATTACTTTATTTATTTATTTATTTGAAAGAAAAAGGGGACAATACATATTAATGAAAATTTTCACAAATGTAAATATGCCAGATTATAGCCTTAGGCTAATTTCCATCTGCAGACCCCCTGGCAGGTTGGTGTTACACACAAATTAATGAATACATACAAAGACACTATATGCAGACTATATACAAAGGGACAAGGACAAGAACAGTGATCACATCATGTTAAAACAAACAACAACAACAAGAGTGGACAACAAGGGACATATAGAAAACAGGAAAGCATCGAATATAGTGAACAAACCACAAACTGTCCTGATATTACACTGATCCATATTACACCGTTCTATGTTGCACTGACCCACATTACACTGACCCCTATAGCACAACCCATGTTATACTGACATTTATTGCACAACCCATATTACAGTAATAATTGTGTCCCTTTTTATAATACACTAACTCTGTTTTAAGTCTGATATATAATGATTAACTAAACATGATCACAAGTCTGTATGTCCTTCAACCACACTTTTAAATGACTCCTAAAGATAGAAAGGCTTGTGCTTTCCCTCACTGACAGTGGAATGCTATTCCAGAAACGCACTCCCTGATATGACAGGATGTTCTGTGAAAAGGCAGTCCGCCTAAATGCCAATTCACAATCACCTCTCATAGTGGCTCTGGTCACTCAAGACCCAGCAACACTGCTAGACTTTTGTTTTATAAAATCGCTCAATGGTGGAGGCGCCAGACCATGTATAACCTTATAGATTAGGCAGGCTGATTTAAATAATTTGAAATTAACAAAATTTTAAAACTTATATTTATCTAAAATTTGACAATGGTGATATGACGAAGGTTTCTTGTCTAATATTTTCAATGCTCTTTTATAGCATACTTCAATTGGCCCAATAGCTGCATGACTCGTATATGACCAACTTGTGATACAGTACTCAATATGAGCTAGTATCATAGAATGCAGGAATGTAATTGCTGCTATATCCGTTAATGATCTACGAATATATCTAAAATTCCGCATATTAACATTTACCGTTTTCACTACTTTTTTAAAGGATAGTTTTGAGTTTTGAGTTTTGATTATTACGGTATCCATGTCATAAATGAAGGGCTGATGTTAATTGGTGGGTAACTCTTTCGTTTGTTAGCCTTTTTGCTATGTTGCTTGCTATGCTTATACAATAATAATTCGGTTTTGACTCAACAAACTCGAGATTTGTAATTTCACCATAATATTGTGCCTTGCAACAAAACCGTTAACAAGTTCAGTTATTATTTATTTCCATCATTTGGGTTAACGTTAGGTCCTGTCATTAACCAACCGAATTTTAAAATCTGTAGGTAGTTTCAAAGATGAAACTATTTGCTACAACTCTCTACAACTGTTTTGTGACAAAGTATAGTTTACCAGTCATAACTAAAAGTGTGCCATGCATAGAATTCAAGGCAGTAACCAAGGAGCTAATGGTTCCTCCCTAAAAGTTAAATTAATATAGCATGTAATGACAGACATTTGCCATAAGGGCATGTTTATTTAACCCTACTATTATGACCCCAGGCTGTTTTAGCTGTATAAAACATAATCCTACGGTCTTTTGATTTCAATTGCAATTCAATTGCAATTTCAGGGGCACTTCAGCATCCTCTGCCACATTCAAAGGGGGTCTCGCCCTAGGTGTAATTCAATGTAGAACCGCCCCTGTCTGTAGATGTTTCAGGTTATGCTCATTTAAACTCCTTTATAGCTGGAATGCATCGTCACAAAGCTGAAAACAGGGCTGTTTTTCTGACACCATGATGAGTTTTAAAGGTTTTTAGAGATACGTGGTTTTCACAGGACAGCGACGCTACAAACACATAATGATCATATAGAATATGATGCATTGCTGTAGATTAAACTAGCCAACAGTATATACAAGTTCAAATGAGCACAACCTGAAACATCTACAGCAGTAAAATACAACATACACATGAATGCAGCAGGAATATGAATCCAGAAACATCAGATAGAAGAAAAACACACTGCACGGGAACACTTCACTGCACATTATACTTTTACTTTTCATACTTTATGTAGATTGTGTTGATAATACTTACTATAAGTAATGTATGACTATTTGCTTCCAGTTTATGTTCCAATCATGGAGGGGAAAAAATACGACCCAACCCACTTCCTCTCTGTCCCCTTAATTCCAAACTGTTGATAAGAGTTAGTGTCTAACTTTTCTGTTTTCACACACATCTCCTGTAGCTCAAGCAACATCATTCGGGTAAGTAACCCTTCATGTGAAGTTTATTATTCAAAACAGAAATGTATACGCGTATATGGTAATATTGGTGTTTTACTAAATATACAAAATGTTAGTTTATATCAGTAAATTACATTTTTAATTCACTAAGGTCCAGTATGTATCAGTGATTTATACTTTTTTTTTTCTAACTCAGTTCAGAATAAGGAAATCTTACTTGTATGTATTTCTTGTTTTAATGTTGAAAATCTGACCATTAACACAATTGTGCTGGTTGACCATTGATGAACAAATATTTCTATATATCATACCTGTAATTTGCTATAGATCTATACAGAATATCTACACTACCGTCATTACTTTTATTCCATTTGAGGCAGTTCCCACAGGAAAAACTCTAGTTCTAATCTGCTGCCGACATTTCTTCCCTTTCTTTCAGTCTTAAGTATATACAACAGAACCCAGGTAAGCAAACCGTCATCTCAAAGAAATAGTATATATATATATATATATATATATATATATATATATATATTGTACATTACCGGTCAAAAGTTTGGGGTCACTTACAAATTTCCATTATAGAAAGAATACTAGCTGATCTGAGAGGGTGGCTGATCTTTAATGCAATATCTACATTGCCCATTATCAGAAAAGTCTGAATATATGGAATAAAAGTCTGAATATATTAGATGAACCTTAAATATATTCAATGAACATCTGAATATATTGAATGAACCTTAAATATATTGAATGAAAGGAATGAGTCATTCAATATATTCAGACTTTCATTCAATATATTTAAGGTTCATCATATTCAGACTTTTATTCCATATATTCAAACTTTCATTCCATATATTCAGACTTTCATTCAATATATTCAAACTTTACATATATATATAACGGCATGCCATATATATATATATATATATATATATATATATATATATATATAAATATATATATATATATATATATATATATATATAATTAGGGCTTCTGATGAGACAGATAAACATTTAATTCACTTTAAGTTCATTTCTAACTTTATTGACTGAAAGTGAAACAAAAAGCTGCCAAATCTCATTGGAGATGTCAAAATGCCAAGTCTATAAATCTGGAGCTTTTGAAGTTAGACAATGTTGTGAATTTGACATGTTTTATGTGACCTTTATGGATTTTAAAAGAAAAGATGAACTAAATAGGAAATAAACAAAGTTTCCTTTTTTATCTTTCTCAGACATGGAATTTGAGGGTAAGTAAAGAAAAATCTTTTAATTTTGTTACTCCACTAGGCTTTTGATTATTTTAGGACTCGTCTTGATGTCTGAAGAGCATGTTGTAATATTTATAAAAATAAAGTCTGAATTTGGAGAGAAAAAGTCATGAGATAAAAACAACAAATACAAGAGTATTTGGGGTTTTATGGAAATAAGGGATATCTGAAGTTATATTTTAATTAATAAGTTTCGCCACTAAATAAATACAGTCTGACACATCAGTACCTCATTATTAAAAGCTTTTATGCCATTGAAACATTTAGCTTGATCAACCCAAGAAATGATAATAGAAAAAGTGGACTTATCTGTTTGGCACTGGGATGACACTAACAAAAAAAGTGACAAAAACAGGGCTATTAGGTCAGGCTGCGTTCACACACACTGTTGCTGTCCTCAGATGGCCCGGCAAAAACGCAGGTCTTCCTGTTCATTTTGAATGGGGGTAGAGCGTTTTGGCGTTGGGTTCCACAGAACAGATCTAACTTTTGGAGAAACGCAACCCGACACCATGCTGCAGTGGCCAGTCCTATAAATAGACTTGTAAAGTTTGTTAGCCCTTCTGGGCTGCATTTACTTGTAAACACGCCCCAAGCGTTCCGACGGGCCCTAAGGCGTCTTTTTAAACGTGATGCTATGTATACAACTCCTATTTTTAAGTAGTACTCATGCCACATATCTTTGGAAAGCTACAACTCTTGTGTTTTCACTGATACAAACTATTCCAAGACACGATAACAACAGCAGGTACAATATTCGCCTCTGTCTGAGTAACAAACAACTACAAAATTGAGGTAACTCACCTTTGAAGCCTCATTGTAATCCACAGATCCATAATATTCTGACAAAACGGTCTTGTTACATCAAATCCAGTAAACTATTTAGTCCAAACATATTATGACATTAAAATATATCCACGGACAGCTGTTTTTAAATTTCAAATTTCGGCAGCGTTATTTAATATTTTACTGTATTTCCTGGAGTAAATCTTGTTTGCATATATTTTTTGCCGGTATCTGCTATCAAAATGGCCCCCTGCACTCTGACCTTCGATTGACACCTCCGCCTGAACCAATCGGACCTTCCTGGTCGTCGCTACAGCCTAGAATATCCAACGAGTGCCTGCGGTGAAAAAAGGTGCACGCCCTTTTATTTTGTGCCAATCGCAACCGGTTGTGCCGATGACTGACCGTTTGTAGTATCGCCAATGAACTTTTTAATATGCTTTAGTCACTCTGACTTCTAAACATAACTATCAGCCTCACAACATGTGTACTGTACAGAATAAGCTTTTAAATCAGACAAATCACAGTTAAAATCCCTCCGAATGAAAATGAATAAAAAGTTTATCATCATGTTAAGTCGATTCTGAACCAATCAGCTGTTCGATCAGCTGAGAGGCCGGCGTTTCCCAGCATGCACTGGGTCTGCCTGCGTCCGCCTGGCTCTTGCAGTTTGTCGGTACACGATCCGTTCTGCCTGCACGATTCGTTCTGCACATGCGCAAGATAATACTGTTTTACCGAGGATACGACCTGCACGATCTGTTCCACGCTAGATGGCTAGCCTCCACCGGGAAGCTAACGTTAGTTTAGCTAACAGCTAATTCGGCTAACCGCTAGCTGACAGCTAGATTCAGTCTAAAATAACATTAAGTCAAACTTAATGGGAGAAGCAGGCTACAGCTACATTAAGACTTTACAGTAATAACAATAAAGACAAATATTGAGTGATTGTATTTTAAATGAGCACAAGTAAAGTAGAACTGACGTAACAGCTGTTATATATGTTAACGTTTATTTTCAAGTTTTATTTTGAGGGTCTTTTAAAGTTATTACATGCTGTCTCAGCTAGCGGTTAGCCGAATTAGCTGTTAGCTAAACTAACGTTAGCTTGCCTGTCGACCGGAAGTGTAACTAACGTTAGCTTGGCTGTCGACCGGAAGCGTGGAACAGATCGTGCAGTGTCGTGAATCCTCGTACAACAGAGCATGCGCGAACATTTTGCGCATGTGCAGAACGGATCGCGCATGTGTCACGCATGTGCAGAACGGATCGTGCAGGCAGAACGGATTGTGTACCGACACAGTTGGTGAAAAGCAACTGCGCTGCCTGCGTCTCAGAACTGCGGCCGCCTTGGTCTCGTGAGATTATCGTTGCCCACGTGTGCATGACGTCAGAGCAAGTCGGGATCAAGTCGGACACAAATCTAACCGGCATGCATTGGGCGCCGATCGCCGGTGATCGATTCTGCGCAGATCTGGCTCATCTCGAACGAGCCTACCAGCTAAGTTTCCATCCACTTGTCAATCGAATTATCTGAAGTTCGGTAAAAAAACTCATGCGAATAAAGCTGGTGAAAGTGTGTTTCCATCCAACAGCTTTAAAGCGAATTAAAACCCAGTGCGTAATGACGTCACATGCTGTTTTTGCGATTAAATTGGTATATCGAATTGATTTGAGACATTTTATGGTGTTTCCATTCATTTCTGAACTGATTCGCACAAGATTCAAAGCGAACTTTGCGCACAAAGTTTTGCTAGACAAAAGTATTTGTTAATATTAGAAGCCAAGCTATAGCCTAAGCTCCGATGGACCTTTGGCTGAGGATCTGATCCAGCTCATCAAAAAGGTGGAACTTGGCTTTATATTTTCCTCCCGGCACCCGCGCGCGCAAAAACTCTCTTTTTGAGCCGTGTATCGCTGTTTGCGCCTTCCATTTACTCCGGCAGGACGTCCACGGCTTGTCGGAAGGGACATTCTAAACGCTTAACGTGAAAAAGCTTAACATGGTTTAATATCTAAACAACGATCAGTCATCACCAGTATCATGGTCATATCTTGTCATGAACACTTAAGCCTGTCAAAAAAACTAAATCGAAATCCAACGATTATAAGTTATCTCACGTTAATGTGTCAGATAACGTCCATAATATTTGGACATTGGGTTAGATTTGACCGTTTTAAGTGGTTATGATGAGCAATATAGAAGAGGATTTTTTGGTGATGATTGATCGTTGTTTAGGTACATTAAACCATGTTAAGCTTTTTCACATTAGGACTTATAAAGCTAATGAGAACCGTGGAGAGTCAACCCCCAGCCGCTCCGCTGCCCTGAAGCAGAAACGCTTTATGTCAGATAACGTCCATAATAATTGGACATTGGGTTAGATTATTTGACAGTTTTCCGTGGTTATGATGGGTAATATGAGAGAGAAATCTGGTGATGATTGATCATTGTTTAGGTACATTAAACCACGTTAAGCTTTTTCAAGTTAAGCGTTTAATGTCCCTGTCGTAACTGTTGGTCATTTCCTTTGCGAGCTCCTGATAAATGATGGCATTTCTTAGATTTTTGCTATCTAAAATAGCTGTTATATTTTTCTGGTAAATTAAATTAAAAAAGTATCTCGTCTCCTCGTTTGTCCACTTACATCTGTTTTTGTTTTGCAAACAGAGGGGAAATACTGGGCGGAAATGAACTGAAACTTCTTCTTCTTCGTTTTATTGCGGGTTGCAACCATAAAATGACCTAAAACTTAATCGCAATTCATTATTTATTCGGCAAATAACGTTTCCATCAGCGTTTATCGCATAAGCCGTATATCGATCAAGAGAAAATCCGATGAGACCGAACGTATTTCATTTGAGTCGATATTCATGAAATTCAGGCGGATTTTATTGTTTCCATAAGGCATTTTTCAATCGATATCACTTAATTCGGATAAAAACGGGTCGATGGAAACATAAGCAGCGAGTACAATCCTAAACAAAGGGATTATCTGTGTAGTGCAAACACCGGCAAAAACACGCCCCACTACTTTCTGCATCCTAAACCAAAACAAACGAGAAGTTGAGAATGGCGAAAATGAGCATGTCAAGAAGATATGCGATATACCCTCCAAGAAGCAGTGGAGGAATGTACTCGGCAACGTGAAAGCGACAAGTCAAAGGAGGAAATGTCTGAGAAAGACAGTGAAATGTCTTGCATCGACTCCGTGGCAGAGGACATGTTCCTAGAGGGAGGAGACATTACTCTCGACAAGTCAGTATTTTTTACGTATATAACGTTACTGTATATTTAGACCTGGAGCTCACCGTCTGCTTCAGTTTGACTGTTGAAGAGTGTTTAGATGATTTCAATGTTTACTAATTTAGAGAATGGATAGTTCGCTAAGCTTACCTTAGCTTGCTAATTTCACCAAGCTATCATGCTAACGTTACACTAAATGAGCCAGACAAAGTTGTCTCTCATCTAAAGGCAACCCTGCTCTCTACTCTGCTCACTGACAGCTCCACAGCTAATGTTACACATTTATGTTGCACCACATGTACTGCAAGAAGTGTTGCAAAAGAAAACGTTTGAGTAAATACTGCATTACAAGTTTGCAGCTGTTATTGTATTTATGTAAATATCTATGGTAATATCTACACATTTGTAAATATTTTTCGGTGGCTTCACATTCAGAACATTAGTTGTAATTACTGTTATTTCTTTATTTTCACATGATAGGAAATGTGATGTAGATATGGATTGGGAGCCAGCTACATTTGCACCAGTGAGCAAGTGGCCACATGGAGTGGAGCAGCAGGACAGTTCCAGACATCACACCACCACAGCCCACCTTCAGACCCAGAAATGTCCCAGGACCCCCAGCTCATACGTACTGCTACGTACACAGCCCTACAGTTGTTTCAACTCTTTTTTTACCAACTCTGTTTTGAAGACAATACTTCAAAAACACCAACAGCTGTGGCTCAACACACCATTCATCACCCTCTATCCCGTGGATTGATCTGACATTGCAGGACATGTTTGCATTCATGTCTTTAATTGTTTACATGGGTGTAGTCAAATGCTTTTCTTTCACTGATTACTGGCGTGGGGATCATCTTTATAGCTTGCCGTTCCCGAGACTGTTAATGATAAAAAATGGTAAATAGTTCCTCAGCATCTCCCAGTCCCTTCACCTCAGCAGCTCTGTGGGGGATGCTGCTAATGATGAAAGGAGAGGCACAGGAACCTACGACCGTCTGGGTAAGATAAAGCCACTCTACGAGGAGATGAGGGACTCCTGCAGAAGAAACTATCACCCTGGCCAGGAAATCGCCATTGATGAGCGAATGGTTGCCTCAAAAGCCCGCACTGGTCTGAAACAGTATATGAAAAACAAGCCTGTTCGCTGGGGTTATAAACTCTTTGTTCTGGCAGACTCCAGGAACGGTTATACATGGGACGTTTTTGTTTATGAGTGCAGAGAGAGGGAGAGATGGTGTAGTCTCATGTCATATGATCATTAACAAATTTAACACATCAGCAGAGGTGCTCGTTTTCCGTACAGGTTTATTTATTGGCTTCACGGTTAACAGTGAAGTATGGATTTGATTTGCTGGGTTCCTGCAATTTATAGATATATATGTGTATGTAGATATGTAAAAAGTTATATAGTAGTACAGTTTTCAGCATAGCAATTGTTTTACTTTGTTGACCATTTTTACCAACGGTTCTTTTATGGGTCTTCAAATGTCCTTTGTGCTTTTTCACTTGCGATTTTTACAATGTCTGACATGTTGCCAATAACCTGTAAATATATGTGGATTTAGATGTGTAAATAGTTATGTAGTAATGCTTTTTTTGCACTACTTTTTCACCATAGCACTTATTTGACATTTTTTACCAAAAGGTCCTTTTTGTGTCTTCAAAAGTTCTTTATATATATAATATGTGTATTTAGATATGTTAATAGCTGTAAATATTTTGTTACCTTTTATACACTACTTTTCCACCTTACCACTTGTTTTGACTTTTTTTACACACAAAGTTACAAAACTGCAATTGATTGTGTTTATGCTTCTGTTACTCTGTGTCAGAAATACTGATAGTGATTCTGGATATGAGATAGGATAGCTCTTAATGTAACCTTTTCAATAGAGCCCTGAATGATGACCGTAATGTCAAATGTTCATGGGTAGCAGTCTTTTAGTCTAGGTATGTGACCATCATTACCAAGGGTCCTTTTAGAGTCACCAAAATGTCCGTTTTTGTAAACGTAAACGGGTGTGAAATATATTCATTTTATGAGATATTGATATGAAATTTCAACTGGAACTATGTAAGACTTCTTGCTATAGCCCCATTGTGTTTTCAGACTAATAGGTCCCAGCAATAGTCATTTACAGGCATTTTTCTATAAAAAATAATGCAGATGGACATAAAAAAAAATATTTTCTAGTATATTCAAACTTCTATTACTCAAAGCCAATAGCACTTACATTAATTCTAACTGTTGGGAAAGAAGCCTCGGAGTGTTACCTTTCAAAAGAAACCATAAACACGCATGTAGAACAAATGGTTCAAGAACAGCTTCCAATTTACTATGGGTATGCCTTGGATAGGTGTTTTTGGCTAATTTTACAGGAGTGTTAAGGGGTTAGGGTTAGGGTTAGATTAAATGTATTATCTCTTTATTTGCAGCCCATGCAGTTGTGGAAGGAGGTGCAGAAGTTTCTGTTGGACTAGCCGGGTTGGTGGAGATGATCGACACCTTTGACCGGCCTGGTTCAGCTACTGCTGTTGGTCCCTACGCAGACGCCGGGGTGTATGCATGTGGTTTAGAGGATAAACCTATGAAGCGTATTCCCAAGGCAGGTCTGTACGCTGAGGCAGGAGTGGGCCTTGCTCGTGCTAAATGGAGCATTTTTGAGGCTCAGGCCAAAGGGCCCAACGCCAGCGCAGGAGTCGGAGCCTCTGCGGGCTCTCTCAGTGCCGGAGCCTTTGCCAGAGCAGAACTGGCCAGTGCTTCAGCCTCTGCTGGTCCGCTGAAAGCTAAAGTCGGTTTGGCAGCAGACACCGGCGCCAGCGTTGGTCTGACAGGTGTAGAGGCACAGGTGCTGGGAACCGGCTTCTCCTTTGGTCGTAGAATGGGCATTTCTCTGTTTGGCACTGGGGTTGAATTCAACTTATTGTAGACTGCAGCCAAATGAAGCTCTTTGTGATTGTGTTTTGTGCCTTCTATTCCAAGAATAAAAGCATTTGAAATGTGCAGCATTTCTAAATTAAACTTCATTTATGAAAATCTGTTAGATTTGTTAGGTCAGCACTGTGGAATATTAAATAATCTATTTTTTACTCACAACATTTTAGCTTTCTTATGCCCTCAGCTGTGCATACACAAGGTTATGATCTTTTTAAAATACAAAAATGTGAAATTAGTTGTGCGATCAGGAGGATTTGAAAGACCCTGTATGCACACACATTTATTGTAAAACCTGCAATTTCCCTGAAGATTTTACTTTTGCTTCTAGACGCCTAAACTGTCAGCTGTGACTGTCATTCCAGTGTATGGTACCGCTGTAATAAATCCATGTCAATAATGTAACTGAGCGTCTTGGGGGTCTTAATGAACAAATTATTTCTCCAATATATTTGATATTATTTCAAATAATATATCAATTAAACATCAACAACAGGTAACAAGTAGAAAATCCAAAACAACAGGGACAAACCAGGAACACAGAAACTCACACCGGGAAAAAGACTGGAACTTAGGAAACACACACACACACACACACACACACACACACACACACATACGGTTGACATTGTCTTAGAACGTGTAAATAAAGAAATAAGCTCAATCACTTCAGATAAGTCATACATGAGCTCATTCAGAGTGTCAAATGTCCACTAGTGGAAGTACTAAAAAAACGCTAACTTTTATTTTTAAATGATTTAGTTTTTTGTGAAGTTTTTTTTTAAGGAAAAGTTTGAGTGACAGCTCAGCCTCAGTGCAGGTAAACTAACGTTAAGAGACTCAGAGTCTGGTCTGGAGGACACACATGCCACTCCACAGCGGATTACTACAAGATTAATAAAGTGTAAGTATTGATCATATATATATATATATATATATATATATATATATATATATATATATATATATATATATATATATATATATATATATATTATCTGTGATCTACGTTGCAAGTATGGTTACTAGACATTTGTTGTTTCGCTAGTAAAGCTGTTTAAGTTAGCATGTAACGTTAGCTATACTGCTAACGTTATCTAAAACTTGTAGCCACCGGCTACCTTACTGAGCTAATTTACCATGGGAATCATGTATTCTTCGTGAGGCCTTACTCAATGGAGCTGTATTAATTATCGTCTTCTCTCTGTAGAGACCTGCAGGACCCGAGCAGAGCTACGATGCTCTCCCAGGTTAACTTAGGTTAGTAACGTAGCTATATTATGGTCTATTAGGAAAAATTATTATCCAGCTAACTACTAATTGTTGTGGTTGCTATTGGCCTGATAATACACAATGCTATTGCTATTGCTATATGCTATTGGTTAAGTTGTACAATGTAGAAGCTGTGAATATAATGTATTATATCTAGAGGTCGACACATACTGTACAGCACAAATGCAGTGTTAGCACTGCTTAACTGGTTCATCTTTATAGTTTTGTGCTCATCTGTACTTTCCTAGTTAAGACAAAGACTGGCTATCCTAACTCTAATTACATGTCTGTTGCATTTGCAAGCAGGTCAGCATAAGGAAAATGTTCATAGTGTTTTTAAAGCCTACACATTTGCTAATGGCTACTTAAGCAAGTTATTTTAATTGTAAATCACACAACCTTGGAAGCCTCAGTTATCAGTAAGAACTTTGTTACCATTTGATTTGTGTAAGAAACTTTGTTATAATTTTCTATCACAGCTCACATCAGGCAGCAGGCAGACCAACCAGGAGGATGTGGAGCAGCAGAGGGAGAGGAGCCTTCGGTCTCTCTGTGGAGGAAACACTGTGTGTGAAGACTTCAAACAGCCAGGGTATAGACCAGTAACGTATGTATTGATCATATTTTGCTCAGATACTCAATTAACACTTACAATAACCTTTTTCTTAAGTTTTCATTGGTGTACTTGTAGTTTCTTAGTCCATTGTATGTCAATATATCCTACTACAGTATACTGTCCTGTAATTTAATTTGTAATTTAATTCCATCAGGACTAACCAAGTTCCATCTTAATTTATCTTACCTGAACTGACAGCTGGGTGGTCAGGGATGGTATCCCTGATTGAACCAGCAGGATACTCTGGCAGCCGTCCTCCCTCAAATAGGCTCTGGCTGTATGGGTCTGTGTTAGAATGTGGTGTGGGAGCACATGGTAGGCCTACACATGGAACTGGGCGGTCAGTGACATATGCAGGTGAAAAGTCTTGCTCCTCAAAAATATCTGGGTTGAAAGGACAGATGCCAGTGCACACAAAGCCAGATGTGATGTTGCTGGGTGTAGCTGCACGTGGCAGAGCTGTGGCCACTAGGATTGGGATGTCGTATATGGTCAACGTTTTTCCAGGGTGTGTTCTCATCCAGTGATCTGCTGCTGCGTTAACATATCGCTTTAGTGGACCGAACACACTCCTGTCGAGCGGCTGGAGACGATGTGAGCAGTGGGGTGGGAAAGATAGGAGGACTATGTCGTTTGACCGACAAAAGTCAATTGCTGCCACAGAAAGGTGTGACCAGTGATTGTCAAGGAGGAACGTAGCACCTTGCACCAGGTTCAACACGGGTGTGTCTGGCAAAGTGCTGAAAGAAAAGGAAAGAAAGTCAACATCATGCATCCAACCTGAACTATTAGCAGAACCAGTAGAGCCAATGGGACCATTTCTCACAAAGTGGTCCTGGAACTTCTTCCTGGGAAAGATGAAATACGGGGGAATGCAACTGCCTTGTGCATTAACAGCAAGGGCAATGGTGACCAATGTCCCCCTTTCCCCAGAGGTCACTGCACCGACCTGGCGCTTCCCCTTGGTGGCGATAATTTTACCTGGCTCCTGGACCGTTGTGGTACCTGAAATTTAATTATAAACATTGATGAGCTTTCATGAACATTTGTAAGTGTTTATATACCTAGATGTGAGTGTATTGTTAGTGTTTGTATATAGTTACATCATATTTACATTGTTTTATTATCTCTATATCTGCATTAATATATATTTTTTGTTTATTTGTTTGTTTTTATTATAGCTAGGTGTATGTATGTATGTGTGTGTGTGTGTGTGTGTGTGTGTGTGTGTGTGTGTGTGTGTGTGTGTGTGTGTGTGTGTGTGTGTGTGTGTGTGTGTGCGCGTGTAGGGTTTTTATATAATTACATATTTATTCACCTCAGTTTTACAACCTGTATACATTTATCTGTATAGGCTACAGTATGTATTTATTATCATGGTCTGTTTATTGAATTTTATATAACAAAAGATTTGTCCTATGTATTTTAAACCACTTAATAATTGTAACTTTTTTTAGTTTTAATGAATTGTAAACTTTACCTGTTTCATCCACGTTCCAAATGTCCTTTGCTTCAAAAAGGTAGCGGGCAAGAACTGAATTCAGGTTGTTAAAAAAAGAGGACACATTTGTTCTGTTGAAGCTAGTGGAACGGGACATGCTGGTGGCTTGGGGTCTACGAAGAGATAAGGTGTTGTTCCTTTCAAGGAAGGAGGTGAGCCAGTCCTTTCCTGCCATCTTGGTGGCATCCCATCCACTCGGATATTTGCACCCATATCTTCTGCCCAACTCGTATGCAAATCTGCGCACCTAAAACAGTTTAAAAAAATTTTTAGAGGGACATTTTTTTATGACATAATTAAGATAAAATAAGACTTTACTGATCCTGCACTAGGGATTTTTACATGTTGCAGCAGCTTTGCAGACAGTGGAAAAATCACATGTAATGTCAATAAAAATAAAAATTAGAATAAAAATGAAAAATCTATTTAAAGAATATACAAATCTCACATTTTGATAAGCATTTAAACAGATTATAGTAAGAGCAGTGTGTAAGTGAGCTGCATTTTGAATGTTTTTACTGTAACGTTACTACACTAACCTCCTTAGGAGACAGGCCAAAATAAATATCAGCTGCCCTCTTAATATAAGCCTCCAGCTTCCTCTCTTGGTCCACAGAGAAGACTTTGGTGTGTGACCTGTACCCTGGTGGTCTAGTCTTCTCCCTGCTGTTCTCTGCCCTCCTGCAGTATCGGAGCAGCTGCCCTAAGACTAATGTGTCTTACAGATATGTCCAGAAACGCCCTCTCATACACATCTGGCAGAATCAGACATCTGTCTGTCTTTCTGACCCTCACTCTTGGCATATTCTGTTGGTATAATATGACATAAACATGTTTTAATAAACTCTGCAACACAGAGAAAATCACCTCATTAGCAGCGGGACGAAAGTAACAAGTGTTACTTTGTCGACGAACTCCTGACATTTAAACCCGAATTACTTGTATACTGAAAAACTCTGACAAGGCAAACTTGATCATATGTGTTACAGCACTAAATAACCTGTAGATTGATATTTACTGTGACACATGAAACGAAAAACACAACTTGTAAATAGAAGAAAAGTACCGCTTCAGTAATTTACTTACCGTACTCGAAAACAGCTTTCAGGACATAACAGCGGGAAACAATGATGAAATCACGTGATATTTTGCGGCTCCGTCACTGGCTGCGTGCTGAAAGTGCTGTCATAGCTTGAAATGCAAATGTAGTCAGGGCTCAGAGAAAATCGCTTTGTTACTTTCGTCCCGTTTTACTTTCGCCCCGGTTCTCCCCTACATCACAGGTCAGGGTCAGTTTTTCATCACCAACAATACACAAACATACTGAGTAATTGGATTATGTATATATTTCACATATTCAGTTTCACCTAAGGCAAGCTGTATTTCTCTGCTGACTTGTGTCTGCAACAACACTTCTGAGGGTGGTGCAGGAATATCACACACAACTCCTGGACGCCTGGGATCATCTGGTCTCCTGAGCTCACTGATGGCCCACCGCTCCAGTCTGGACGACAGCCTTTTCTGCAGGACAGTTCTCTGAAGGGCTGGGATGTGGCTGTAGTCCTTCACTTCCTTGACTTCTTATTGTAAAGCTTGAAGTACCTTATTGGATGATAAAAAGTGTTTGAAATTAGCTCAATAATAAATAATTGTAATAAAGCCTGCACTCTAGAAACATTCAGCTGTGTATTCAGCTTTTCTGAACACTACTGGAACACTTATTTCTGGAATGTTATTGATCACACTTCTAGATTCCTACCTCCACGTTGACTACATGTGTAAAGTAAGGTATGGCCAGCCACCAGGACACATGCACATCACATCAAACCATAAGGATCACTAAGCAAAGTATTTGTCAAGGGCCTGGTGTGTTAGTTAAAGTACATAGTTTGGACAGTAGTAACACTATGCATTAATTCCAGAGATGGCAAAAGTACTCACTTCCCGTACTTAAGTAGAAGTACAGATACTTCTGTTAAAAAATACTCTGGTAAAAGTAGAAGTACTGATTTAACTTCTTTACTTAAGTAAAAGTAACAAAGTACAGGCTTTGAAATGTACTTAAAGTATAAAAGTAAAAGTAGCCTTGCAAATGACAACCACTTTTTATGCAAAGCTACCTGGACCACACAAATGTTACTAGAGTGCAAGATGAGAAACTTCAGTGGACATAAAAACCAGGCTCTTTATACGCCATTGTCTACATTTTAAATAGATGTCTGCCAAACATCACATATATGATTATGGTGACAGAGACTGGGACTCCAGCTTAATAAGATTCTGACTGAGTAGCAAGATATGAATTCAATTGTGATTCTGTGAGAATTCACAGATCCAGTTTCTCTTTTTTTAATCTTCCCCTTAACATTTAAAGGGAATCTACATGTATGTGTGTGTGCTCAAATATAGAAAGAAAATAAAGGATACAATATGAATTACTAAACATAGATTAATTAAGAAGTTCCCCATACTTTGAGTTACACGCACATTGACCAGGAGTCATACTTGGCCCGCTCTCTCGGCAACATCTCTCTCAGATAAGGCCAAGGATGATTGGGAATGTCTTGCTGCTTGTCTGCCTAATCTCTGGGATCTCTGTTTTCTTCATTTTCAATCGTATGGCCGTCCATACTACTAGTGCTAAGCGTTACGCCCATCAAGCTGCAATTATTTGCCGCAAATGAATGCAGCCGAATCGGTCGAGTCGTCTTGTAGTGGTCGTGTACGTACGACACGTAGCCTACAGTATATTCCCATCCAATTAAATTGAATTCGGTATTGATCACGTGAAAAATAATAACGGTAACTCCAGTGAAATTATTTGAAACTTGTTAGTGAGGACTAGATTAGGACCGTATTTAAAGCTGATGCTGGTTTCAAACTTCGCCCCCCCAGGTGTGTCTGTAAAACACGGACAACTTCTCTCTTTTGATGCTTTACAAGCAACGTGAAGCCTAGCTAACAGGTGAAGAACACAAACAACTAAATCACTAGCTAACCTACTTTAACTGTGCAGGAACTATAGACCAATACAACAACAGGCTTAAATGAACTGACAACATAAGTTATACGCATACCTGTCAAGTTTTGGATTTGAAAATAAGGGAAATTTTCCGGCGCCCACCGCGAGCAGTCCCACCACCCAAACCAAGCTCCAGTATCTCTTACATTTTAAGACGGGTGTACAAGAAAGCTAAAATCACCACTTGATGCAGAATGCTGAAAACATTTACAATTTATAACATTGCTTGTCTTTACATTTACATTTTATTTTCATTCCACACATTCTTTTCATTTCATATTGCTTTTTATTTACAGTTTTTCTTTTAATTTCACATAACTTTTCTTTACTCTTTTAGTGAGTAATTGTACACATTTGTTGCAAACTTTGCAACAAATGTTGTTTTGGAAGGAGTGTATTAGTGGGCGGGGCCAGAGTGGTTAATTTTACATGAGAGTAGAGTGCAGACTTGCATTGCTATGGGGAATGCATAGTAAAGCCTTCATAAGTTTTGGCAGCGCACCGTCTCTGTCGTAGCGTCCATCATCCGTCTCTGTTTTTTTTCTTCTTTTTTCCCCCCGCGTTGTCACTCATCATCTGACCTCACACACTAACCTCGCGACAACTGCCACCTACAGTACCTGTAGTAGGCTAATGCAGGTGGCAGTTGTCGCGAGGCTAGTGACAGAGCTCAGATTGGGAATGTTTTTTTTTTTTTTTTTACTCCGCTCGGGTCTGGGGTATTATTATTTTTTAATAACGCAGGTTAAAATACGGGAGATTTACGGGAAAATACTAAGACGGGAGATCGGCGGGAAAGAAGGGGAAAATACTGGACTTTCCCGGCAAAACGGGATACTTGACAGGTATGGTTATACGACTTACAGTTCTCAAGGACGCACACACACAATCTCAACTGATTATCCTCCGGACAGCAGTCTCTCTTTCTTTTTTCTCACTTTTTTCTGTGTGGCGCACGCGCCCGCTCGCGGTGTGAGGCGCGTGTCCGCGCTATTCTCCGACATTACGACCTCTTGTACAAAACTAAAGTAATGAGCCAATTTTTAAAATGTAAGGAGTAGAAAGTACCGATATTCATGTTAAAATGTAAGGAGTAAAAGTAAAAAGTCGCCACAAAAATAAATAGTAAAGTAAAGTAGAAATATCCGAAAAATCTACTTAAGTACAGTAACGAAGTATTTGTACTTCTACATTGTACAACTTAACCAATACCCTAGCATTGTGTATTATCAGGCCAATAGCAACCACAACAATTAGTAGTTAGCTGGATAATAATTTTTCCTAATAGACCATAATAGAGCTACGTTACTAAGCTAAGGTAACCTGGGAGAGCATAGTAGCTCTGCTCGGGTCCTGCAGGTCTCTACAGAGAGAAGACGATAATTAATACAGCTCCATTGAGTAAGGCCTCACGAAGAATACATGATTCCCATGATAAATTATTAGCTCAGTAAGGTAGCCGGTGGCTACAAGTTTTAGATAACGTTAGCAGTATAGCTAACGTTAAATGCTAACTTAAAAAAGCTTTACTAACTAGCTAGCTAGTAACTTAACACAACGAAACAACAAATGTCTAGTAACCATACTTGCAACGTAGATCACAGATAATATATATATATATATATATATATATATATATATATATATATATATGATCAATACACTTTATTAATCTTGTAGTAATCCGCTATGGAGGGGCTTGTGTGTCCTCCAGACCAGACTCTGAGTCTATAACATTAGTTTACCAGCACTGAGGCTGAGCTGTCACTCAAACTTTCCCTTAACTTTCCCTTAACACTCATTAGCCAATGGGGACGCACCCCTGTAAGACCCGCCCACGCGAGATGTTTGTGTCAGAATCGCAAGCAAAAAGTCAGGGAGCGCAAAGGAGAAAGCTGGGAGCATGACTGCAAACGTGATGGAGAGAGCAAAAGACTGATCATTGAGAAAGAAGCAGAGGGAACTGTAAACAAAAGGACATAATATCAAACAAATAAAAGACCAATAGTTTACAACTACACAAATGTTTTGTTTGCAAGTTTTAAGTTTTACCTTTGAGGTGACAATTTTTTTGCTTGAGTTAGTGTTTTTTGTTTGATACTTGAGAAGTTTTGCTTGGAATTAAAGTCACAAAACTAATCCCATACATATCACCGCGGTATTGCGGTTAACCGCAACCCCCTTACTAGAGTAGCGGTAGTTAGAGCGAGAATGGCAGGGTGCCTTAAAGGGGTGATAGAATGCAAAACCGATTTTACCCTGTCATAGTTGAAAAACAACAGTTTGGAGGGTAAATAGGACATACATAGAACCTCTAAATCCCACTGACACCCCTTTTCCTCTGCAAATCTCACAATTTGAAACTGCTGCTGAAAACGGGCGAATCTGAACAAAGCTAAAAGTTGATGTCAACTCCTCAACTCCTACTCTTTGTCACGCCCCAACATTTGCATAGGCTACACCACTGACCTGAGGTCAGCTGTCTTCTGAATCTAGCTAGGTCACGCACATCTCCAGAGGTCCGCTATTCAATTACTAAATTCACTTCTGGGACTTTTTTATGCGAGAAATCAACTATGTGGAGGTCAAATATGGACCGTTTTATGAAAATTGATGGCTAATTGCAAATTTTGTCCAACTGTGTGTCGCAGTTCAGCAGTTACAATGTGGTAACTGAGTTACTAACTCAATTACTTTTTGGGAGAAGTAATTTGTAACTGTAACTAATTACTTTTTTAAAGTAAGATGACCAACACTGGTAGCAACAGAAGAAACAAGATGCCAGAGCACTGTGCAGCATATTCCTGCTCAAATCGGCGGACCATCGAAAACAGGGCTCGGGGGGGTTACTTTTCACAAGTAAGATTTAACATTACCGTACTATTGGTTGTATTTGTGAATAGAATATTACCAGAGCGTTGAGAAGGAGCAAGGATCTTTGATATTACTGTACTGAAATTGTAGCCAGCTAGCTAGGCTATGTTTACTGCAGCGGCCGGTGTTCACCCGGCTATGAACTGAGACTTGATAAGTCATATTCCATAACACTGACTTAGATTACAACGGACACAAGAATGCTATTAACAAATATTACTGGTATGGGCAGTCGCTACTTGTAGCTTAGCTAGTAACTTAGTAACTTATTCACTATTTCCTGAATCAAGTAACTTTTCAGTAGCTTATAACCCCTTTATTTACGAAGTAGCTTGGCCACACAAGCTACACTTTTCTTGTCATGTGAAATTAGCGCAACTTAAAGTAGCTTCCTATGTAGTGAACTAGCCTACTGCTGTGTTTGGGTTACTTAGCTTGCTACATGTGACTGGGTGGTAACTTCTGTGTAGTGAAGCTTTATTCATGGCAGAGTAACAGATAGCTTAGCTCACTACAATTTCCAAGTAGCTTGCCCAACACTGTGTATTATTCACATGTAATTCACCCTAACAAAAGTAAGATACCTCTCATGTCTCATACCCACCCCACTTACATAAAATGAAGGCAACAGAACATCTGACTGTAGAATGGTTTGCAAACAAGCTTATTCACAATTTCCGCAACTTTGGTTCATTGTCAACAGAAATGCATCAAAATAGGAGTTTTGGTGAAGAAAGGTTCTAAGAAATGTGAAGGAAGAAAATAAGCTTGACCTCCTTTGTGAATTGTTTTTGTGTAGACTCTCCCAAATCTTTTGTTTTCATTTTGAAGGTTTCCCAAGAACAAAGATGTGAGGAAGAAGTGGGAAGTGGCTTTGAGGAGAGAAGGATTTACTGCCACTTGTTCATCGGTGCTTTGCTGTCACCATTTCAAGGAAGGCGATTTTGATAGGACGGGTCAGATTGTTCGACTCCGAGATTGTGTTATTCCATCAGTCTTCAGCTTCCCGGTTCACCTCCAAAGAGTAGGTGTATCATCATAAGGCTCTTAGCATTCATAAATGTAAATATTCTATTATCAATCACAGGGCAGGGTGAGATGCTTATCCCTTTTATATATATTGTATTATGTATTATGCTTCTTCATTTTAGTTGGAAAAGGGCAGGGCTACGTCTACCTCCAGAAGAGCTGAAGAAAGCCTGTCCGTGGCCTCTCAGGATTCCCAAGAAACGTCAACCTCACACCCACAACCTCAGCCTAATGATGTGAATATTTCTACTTTTCACATCGTATCATAATGTTCCTGGACATATTAAAATCTCACTTTTTTGCTGCCACTCATTAAACACACTCACAAATAAACCCATACACACACAATTGAAGACATTTGACATTGAACATGCATTCTTGGCACACACACACACACACACACACACACACACACACACAGTGCCGGCAGTGGCTTTGACAGGTGATGACTATAAGAAAGAATGTGGGTCATAAACTAGTCGTGTCAAAGTGATGTTTGTGAAGTGAAACATTATTCAAACCATGTTCATCCCTCTTTCTACTAGGATCATGGCTATGCCTTGCCTGCGTCTCCTACCGCTCTTAAGACCAGACTCAATGAGGCCTTGGCAAGAGTGGAAAGTCTGGAGCGAGAGAAGAAGAATGCCATGGCCCGAGAAAAGAGGGCAAAGACCACAGTGAAGAGTCTTTTGGGGGGATTTGAGGGAAAAGAACCTCATTAATGAAGAGCTCCAAGAGAAGCTTGAATTCTTACCGGAGTAAGACAAAATTAGCACTTTGAAATTCATGTACATGTTATTCTTACTCTCTTTAAACACCTTAGTTATTATCTGAAGGGGACTTATTCATTTTAAATCATAACATTTCAGATCTTCAGATAGACCTCATGGCAAAGCAGGGTCATGAGTACACAAAGGACTACAGAGAGTTTGCGCTCACGCTCCATCTACATGGTCCAAAGGCATACAAATACCTCAGAGAGACTCAACATTTTCCCCTCCCACATCCACATACATTACAAAGCTAGGCTTAATGTTGTCCGATTGAATTTTTGGAATTACTGATGCAAACAAATAGCTTAAATAGCTTCTTCTCAGTTTTTTTTTTTACAGGTGGCTGCGTTCGGTGGATGCCAAGCCTGGCCTGAACAAGATGATGCTGGATATGCTGGAGAGAAGATGCCAGGGAGATCAGGCTAAATATGGATGGGTTTCACTCATGTTGGATGCCATGTCCATCAGAAAACATGTGCAATATAATCCACTTAATATCATATATCAGAATATTCTATTACTGTTAAGCCCACTATGAATATTAAAATACGCCAAACCACGTGCCCTGTATCATAGGAACACGTATGACCTTTGCAGCTCTTTCTTAGTACCTTGGTTCATAGAATCACTCTATTAGTTTCACTTCATGGATGAGGTGTAATTTGTATTTTGTTATGCTCAAAATCCTACAAATAAATCATAAAAAAAAAAAAAAAAAAAAAAACAGGTTGGAAGCGGAATTGTCCTTTACTGTTCTCATTCGAACTACAGATACGCTACCCGATCTGGCAAACTTGCGTAGTGCGGTTATAGCCGACAGAGGGCCGCAAAGTGAACGCAGGAGTGCCGTTCACCCGGTTACGAGTTGATGAACCACTGAAACCATTTTGGAGACATTATTTGAAGGTACAAAAGAATCCTTGGTGTTGCTTTAAAAAAAAACTAATTTTCTCCATAATCTCTTGAATGTAGGATAGAAGACAGTCGATGAGGATAACTACACGATTATTGCTTAACTCCTGTAACTTGCAAAAAGTAAAAAAAAAATAATAATAATAATAATAATAATAATAATAATAATAATAATAATATGCTGTGATGTCATCACCGCGGTAGTGGCACGTCACCGGCGGTATTGCGGTGATGCTGTTATCGTCACAGCCCTACACACATCTTAGCCTTTCTTACCTTCAGCTGTGCATACACAACAGGTTATGACCTTTTTAAAATACAAAAATGTGAAATTAGTTGTGCGATCAGGAGGATTTGAAAGACCCTGTATGTCAATAACATTTCTACACTTTCTGAAATACACAATCAAACCCATCGGAGGTTTATTATAATCTGGATTAGTTTACAAAACAACCAAGGTGGAGTTCATAAAGTACTGCAATGCTCTGAATGATGTACAGACATTTTTTACACACTTTCTCTCACAAACTTGATAAATGGTGTTTCTGATCCATCACAGTTCATGTTTACCGTATGCAGCTTTCTCCAACAAAACTACACCAGGTAGCCAGGCACACGCATACTCAAGACATAAAAGTGTTCTTAATTTGAGGAAGGTGGTGATCAACGCCTCGTTATCGTGGCCCCGCAGACAGACAGACACACGCGCGCCGTCCGACTCAGGGCTGCATGCGAATGGCTCCGTCCAGTCTGATCACCTCTCCATTAATCATGGGGTTCTCAGCCAGCGCGGTCACCAGGTGGGCAAACTCAGCGGGGTCTCCCAGGCGCGAGGGGAAGGGCACCTGGCGGGCGAGGAAGGAGCGCACCTTCTCTGGGAGACCAGCCAGGAGGGGCGTGGAGAACAGACCTGGAGGGAGGGAGGGAGGGGAGAGAGAGAGAGAGAGAGAGAGAGAGAGAGAGAGAGAGAGAGAGAGAGAGAGAGAGAGAGAGAGAGATTTAGCCACCAAGGAAATGTCCCTTTCCATTCTTAAGAGAACTCTGATCATATGATTGAACATGGGAAACAGGGATAGAATGCCACAATTATTGGAAAAGGAGATGGAAAAGAAAACACGAGTGAAAATGTCCATTGATATGTTGCCCAGCCCTACCCGTTTATTTTGACTCAATCCCACATACAGCGTGCTGCTCACTAGAGCACTGAATGTGGATTACTTTGCAGCTGTTCCCAACAAATGCATTAAAACAGTACCGTGCCCCAGCTGTTTCAGGAAAATCACTGAGTTCTTTTTAAAAAGAAAAAGTAAATATTCATACCTTGGTTTTAAAAAAAAGGGTTAGTTACATTTTGTGAAATACCCATTTCAAGTTCGGGCCCGAGAGTTTAGGTGACCACTCTCATGTCTGTACGGTAAATATGAAGCTCTTCAGCAGCCGCTTAGCTTAGCATTAAAGACTAAAAACAGGGAGAAACCGCTAGCCCCGGCTCGGTCAAAAGGTTAAATAAAACTCTGCCTGCCAGCATCTCTGAAGCGCACAAATTAATACTTTACATCTTGTTTGTTTAATCCGTACAAAAAGCTGAAGTATGAAAACGTTGTCTGATGTTTACACTCTTTAAGTATGTACAGTACACTGACCGGGTGCTATGGTGATGACTCGGATGCCCATGGGTGCCAGGTCTCGTGCGATAGGGAGGGTCATTCCAACGATGCCACCTTTAGAAGCCGAATATGCTGCTTGGCCAACCTGGGGAGAAAAAGGGAGAGCAAAAAAGAAAAAAATAAGTTGATAACGCCTTATCTTTATTGCGACTATTATTGCCACTTTTCGTCACACCCCCCCCCCAACCGGCACTGGCAGACGCCCGCCCACCAAAAAGCCCGGGTCTGTCCCAGGTTTCTCCCTGAAAGGGAGTTTTTCCTCACCACTAAATGCTTGCTCTTGGGGGAATTACTGGAATTGTTGGGTCTTTGTAAATTATAGAGTGTGGCCTAGACCTACTCTGTCTGTATAGTGTCTTGAGATAACTCTTGATTTGATACTATAAATAAAATTGAAAAATTGAATAAACGGAGAAACAACTTAGTTATTTTTTTTTTTATTTTATAGGTTTGCGTTTCAAATGACCTGTCCGTCAAAGGCGGCCACGCTGGCCGTGTTGATGATGCAGCCTCGGTGTCCATCAGCGTCAGGCTCGTTCTTCCCCATCGCACCCACAGCCAGGCGGATCACATTAAAGGTTCCTGCGATGTTCACCTGCAGGAAAACGCACACAAAAGAAAAAAAGTCCAGCGCTGGGAGAAGTATTCAGATACTTTACTTAAGGAAAAGTAATAATATCACACTGTGAAAATACTCTTATTACATGTACAAGTCCTGTATTTAAACCGTATGCAAGTATTATTAGCATTAAATACATAAAGTATGAAAAGTAAAAGTGCTGATTGTGCATTGAAGCGTTCCCTGGCAGTGTGTTCCTCTTCTATCGGATATTTCTGGATGAATATTCCTGCTGCCGTAGATGTTGCAGGTTGTGCTCATTTGAACTTGAAGTTTAATCTGCTGCAATGCATCATATTCTATAAGATCACCATGTGTTTGTAGCGTCGCGGTCCTGTGAGAACCACGTATCTCTAAAAAGTTTTAAAACTCTTCATGGTGTCAGACAAACAGCCCTGTTTTCAGCTTTGTGACGATGCAATTTCCAGCTGATCCAGGAGGCTTTATTTAGCTTAAGGAGGAGGAGAACTTTCTCAACAAGAACAAACTCTTCATCCTTCAGTTTATCACAACCCTTCAACATCAACACATCTGGAGATACGTGGTTTTCACTGGACAGGAAGGGGATGAGAAACTGTAATCTTAAAAAAAATTAACTACTGCTGTCAGACATATAAAGACAATTATACAATTATAATATATAGACAATATAAACCTCTGGGATGTAGTGGAGTAGAAGTATAAAGTTGCATTAAATGCAAATCCTCAAGTAAAGTAAAAGTACCTTGAATTTGTACTTAAGTTACTTCCCACCCACTGGTATTTGTTTTTCTACTAATGCATGTGTTTTTTTTTTTGTAAATCCTACATTGATGACACGCTGGAAGTCCTCCAGGCTGTGAGGGAGGTCCTTCTTAAAGTTGTACGTTTTAACAGCGACGGCGATGCCGGCACAGTTAACCGCCAGGTCCAGCTTCCCAAACTTCTCTCTGGCCAGGGACACGGCTGACTGCACGTCTGCCTCCGACGTCACCTAAGAAATGGCAAGGCCACGACCCAAATATCACCAAAACATACATGTGGAAATGCACATTTTTCGTTCATTTTGCATTCAAGAACTAGAGAAAGGTCCGGTATAAATAATTTGGAGCTTGAACTCGGCGTGTCAACATGTACCACGTTCTGTAGTGTGGTAGTGTTGGATGATGTGTGGGCGCCATCTGCTGGAGCTGAGAGTGTATTAAAAGCTGCAGTTACAGCCTTCAACTGTATTTTATGGTTTTTATCTTACAATTATAACAAGGGCAATTAGTACACCTTCTCCCTACGGAGATAGACCTTTGGTTGGTCGGTTCGTCTGTCCACTGAAATTAATCACTGCATCGCGATGCGGACCTGGACGATTCTGCATACATGCAGTGACGGACCAATTTTCTGTTCATATTAGTTAGACACCAAAAAAATACCCAAATGACCCTTCATCTGGCCATACAACTATGATAGCAATGATATCTTTTCTGGTGAGTTTTGGACTCACGTCTGCAGGAGCGAAGGCACAGCGGTCCCCCAGACTGGCTGCCAGAGCCGGTCCATCAGACGAGGGCAGGTCCAGGATCACCGCAGACGCTCCGTTCTGGACCAGCCGCTCCACAGTGGCCCGGCCCAGACCGGACGCACCGCCCGTCACAAGGCCAACCATACCCTATTAACACGCACACACACAGACAGGGATGGACCATAGGAGGGAGGGGAGTACAGGAAAGGGGAAACAGAAAAATGTAAACAAGTTCAATCACAGGGGAAAAACTGGTCACTGAGCTACATAGAGGCGTAACTTCAGCATCTGGGAGTTGGACAGCTGGGAAACTTGTATATCACAGCCTGTCGTGAGCTATTGCTTAAGTATTTAACTCTAAATTGTAGTGGAGAAGTAGTATGAAATAGCATAAAGAAGAAATACTCAAGTAAAGTACAAGTAACGTAAATTTGAATAAGCAGAGTAACGTAAGTGTGACCATGTTCGGACAGCATTTGCGGTTATTGGCCATATCCGGACACATCCGCTCTGATGCAATTTTTATACACATCTAAGAATATATGTGTGAACTTTCCCATGTACATTTAAATGTATAAACAGTATACAAAAGTGACTTTGATAAGAGAAAGCACTAAGAAGGCTTGGGCGACGGATGCTCAGGTTGGCGGTGTAATGCTGCAGTCAAACCTGTAACTTACTACCCGTGAACTCGTACCAAATGGTTGTACTCCCATTTACAGTATTTGACGTCACACACACATAAATGACAATGGCGACCCCTGTTGATGCTGTACAGACGCCGGTGATTAACGGTGAGAAATATAAATAAATATTCAAATAGGCAACTTTAAGTAATTCCACACATTGTAATCAAAACCATACACATACCATTGTGTACTACTACAGGTTATGTTTATTAAATGAAGCCCAAAATATGTCGCCGACTGGAAATCGCTAGTATCAGCTAGCGCTAGCTAACGTCAACGTTAGAATAGAATAGAATAGAATATACTTTATTGTCCCCTAGGGGAAATTTGTCATGGACTCAAGAGTGCGTAGTGCTTAGTAGTAGCTGCCGTTAAAGACAATAAATACACGTTAAAAAAATACAAATAACAGCTGAAAAACGTACACATAGGCTACATACACAGAATAAAATAAAATGCAGAACACCGAGTTATTGCACTTCTCAGGCCTATCTATTACAAATCGTACAAATCTATTTAAAATTTTTATTTAAAATAGGTAGCCGCTAGCTAAAGCTAGCTAGAAGGGTTTGTCGTGACTTTGGCTGGAACGCTACCAAGTCGTGAGTCGTGACTTGAAGTCATAACTTACGGCTAAAAATTGTATCTGAAACGCAGCATAACTTTACAATCATAGTTACAATTAGGAGCTTTTATTGAATTATTTGGAGTTTTTGAAGCATGTCATTTTATCTTATGCTGCGTTCCAGACACAATATTTAGCCCGCACGTTACGACTTCAAGTCACGACTTTGTAGCGTTCCAGGAAAAGTCACGACAAACCCTTCTAGCTAGCATTAGCTAGCGGCTACCTAACGTTGACGTTAGCCGATACTAGCGATTTCTAGTCGGCGACATATTTTGGGCTTCATTTAATAAACATAACCTGTAGTAGTACACAATCGTATGTGTATTGTTTTGATTACAATGTGCGGAATTACTTTACGTTGCCTATTTATGTATTTCTATTTCTCACTGTTAATCATCGGTATCTGTACAGCATTGTACACATTGTTGTTTATGTGTGTGTGACATACAGAATATTAGCCAAAAAGTGTTCTAGCATGGACAGCGATCCGTGTACTTGGCGGCCAACGGATTTTCGTTTTGAAAGGAAAAAAACAAAAACGAAAAACGGCCAGTTTCCCAATTACCATTAGTAAATAGGAAAACAAAAAACGGAAAACAACCCATTATCCGTTTTTTGTTTTGATATTAAAAAACGGAAAACGAAAAACTATCTCGTTATCCGATTTTCTTTGATGTGTTTGTAGATGGAACTCGGAAATTAAAATGTGTGTATAAATCTTATTCCTCATTAATTTTTTTCGTGACCCGGAAGCGATCGTAGGTAGTAAGCGGCTGCATACCCGGAAATCATTTGGACATCAATGAGACCATGGACAGTTAGAATGATACGGACGTAAAAATGTTTTTAGACAAATATGCTAGTTTTATATTAGAAAACCGAGTGGTCACAGGAGATTAGCGCTGACTGCTCTCATTCATCAAAAATGAGTCTACACAACAAGACAACCATCATAGTCTAATAATAATAATAATGAAGCGAAAACATTTTCAAAACTTCTCATTTTCATTGCCATTGCTTTGGCAAATATCTGTCAAACAAACTAAAATCGAAACCATGATTTGGCTTTCCCTTATCAAATCGCAAAAGACTCCGATTTAATACAACAATATCTGTCAAACAAACAGGGCTATAATTAGTATAAATAAGATATAAAATCAATATAAATGTGATTTTTGGAGGTTAAAAAAGTAACTACCTAAGTCAGTAGGCCTACATTTTAAATGAGCTACTTTTACTAGTAATTTTACTTGTACTTGAGTAAACAACAAAGTAACAGTACTTTTATTTAAATAGAAAATTTTTTTACTCTTTTCACTTCTGCTGATTTATTTAAATCGAAAAATTGCATAGACCTAGCCCTGGTCTGCATATCGGCCTAGGTGTGGTCAGCTTTTTATTTACTTTAAGAGTAGCATTCATTTGTATGTTTAACAAAAGCGGTAAACGGCGATTTCAACTTCAAGTTGGCCATCAGGACAGAAGTCCCTGACAAGTCCCTGCTGAGCACACCACCTCCGCACATTATTATTATTATTATTATTATTATTATTATTATTATTATTATTATTATTATTATTATTATTATTAGACTTGATGGTTGTCTTGTTGTGTAGACTCATTTTTGATGAAATAGAGCAGTCAGCGCTAATCTCCTGTGACCACTTCATAATAAAAGTCAAATTGTGTTTCGCCAGTGAAATGATTTTAATATTTGCATATTAAAAGCGATATGCAGACCAGGGCTAGGTCTATGCAATTTTTAGATTTAAATAAATCAGCAGAAGTGAAAAGAGTAAAAAAATGTTCTACTTAAGTAAAAGTACTGTTACTTTGTTGTTTACTCAAGTACAAGTAAAATTACTAGTAAAAGTAGCTAATTTAAAATGTAGAGTTACTTAGTTACTTTTTAACCTCCAAAAATCACATTTATATTGATTTTATATTTATACTAATTATAGCCCTGTTTGTTTGACAGATATTGTTGTATTAAATCGGAGTCTTTTGCGATTTGATAAGGGAAAGCCAAATCATGGTTTCGATTTTAGTTTGTTTGACAGATATTTGCCAAAGCAATGGCGCAAAACAACGTTAGAGACCTTTTATGTGAAAATTTGAAATTTTGAAAATGTTTTCGCTTCATTATTATTATTATTATTAGACTATGATGGTTGTCTTGTTGTGTAGACTCATTTTTGATGAATGAGAGGGACAGGGAGACGTTGCACAGATGATAGCAAGTGAGATAGCGGAGAGAAGAGAGTATCTAAGGCGAATTGTTGCAGTCACTTCCATGTTAGGGAGACAGGGAATCCCCTTTCGTGGCAATAATAAAGTAACAGAAGAAGTGAGTGCAAAGATTTTGCAAAACGCAAGTTACAAATACCCTGGGGGCTAATCACCTCCTGTCTTTATCCTAGTGAGGTCTCTGCTCCGGACGTGTCGCACTGTGAATGCAACATTGAACATTTAGCATGTTTAATAATGCAAAAACCAGTCCTGCAGGATTATGACAGGAAAGGACTTTTTAGTAAAGCTATCAAAGCATGAGAGTTGGAGTTTATTCATCTTTGATGCTGACGGACTGGTTCAGCCTGCAGCAGCTGTTTCACTTCACTTTGTATTTCCTTGATCGATTTGATAAGGGAAAGCCAAATCATGGTTTCGATTTTAGTTTGTTTGACAGATATTTGCCAAAGCAATGGCAATGAAAATGAGAAATTTTGAAAATGTTTTCGCTTCATTATTATTATTATTATTATTATTATTAGACTATGATGGTTGTCTTGTTGTGTAGACTCATTTTTGATGAATGAGAGCAGTCAGCGCTAATCTCCTGTGACCACTTCATAATAAAAGTCAACTTGTGTTTCGCCCTGCTGAGCACACCACCTCCGCACACTCCTCTCAGAAAACCCCCGTATCGTTCCAAACTGTGAACCCAACGCAGCTGCTCTATCCCCACAAGACATCCCATTCTTTCGGTTTTCTAATATAAAACTAGCATATTCGTCTAAAAACATTTTTACGTCCGTATCATTCTAACTGTCCATGGTCTCATTGATGTCCAAATGATTTCCGGGTATGCAGCCGCTTACTACCTACGATCGCTTCCGGGTCACGAAAAAAATTAATGAGGAATAAGATTTATACACACAATTTAATTTCCGAGTTCCATCTACAAACACATCAAACAAAATCGGATAACGAGATAGTTTTTCGTTTTCCGTTTTTTAATATCAAAACAAAAAACGGATAATGGGTTGTTTTCCGTTTTTTGTTTTCCTATTTACTAATGGTAATTGGGAAACTGGCCGTTTTTCGTTTTTATTTTTTTCCTTTCAAAACGAAAATCCGTTGGCCGCCAAGTACACGGACCGACAGCGTTCCCGTTACTTGAGTAATGTAACGTCATGGACCTTTTTCACAGCAGACATTTTGACTTCCCATAGTAGGAAAAGCACAGCTGAAATTGATAATCTTAACGATGTCTCAATTCCATCAAGTGTCCCAGTAAGCTATTTCAGTGAGTCAGCATGCACAGCATGCACAATACCTGGGCCTCTCCTAAGTGGAATGCAGCCATCATTAATGGTTTGGAGTATACCTGTGCTTTTCCTACTACGATGATATGTCAACATGTCTGCCTGTGAAAAAAAAGTCTATTAAGTTACTTTCCACCGCCGGGGATATGTCAGAACCAGGACAAATAAAGCCAGAACGATCTGCAAGGCCAGGTAGCACTCCACCCAAGTGACGAACTACGTGAGGTTGGTGCTTTAAGTGGACTAACCCTTTAAAACATTTAAACTCCTGACTCAAATGCCAGTGAAGGCAGAGGTTAAGCAAACGCACTGCTGAGGGCGCTGCTGGCTGGACTCATCGATCTCCAACATCATGCTAGCATAATAATGGAACTTTTCCTCTGAGCTACCGAGGAAAACTAGCTAACAGGGAGGGTAAAAAACACGCACATATATCACAACACAAGCGTGTTAAAAGTAAAACTCATCATATTATCTCAGAGCATATGATGGAAGTCATGCAGTGTTTCCTTTCCTCACCTTGACACACCGAATGTTCGCCATGTTGGTCTGGCTTGTCTTCTTCTTTTTGAGCTTTTTATCTTTTGGCAACGTAACGGTGCATTACCGCCACCAACTGGAAAGGAGTTTAAGTAATAAAACGATAACGATAAAATACATTACAACTATAAAATAAAATAAAGAATTATTATATTTATATATTATGTTATTTATATTATATTATTGTAATTATTATGTAATATGCAACAAAAAGAAAGTGTTAACCCTGTTTTCCATTGGACCATGACACTTTTTCTGACGTTTTTGTCCCTATCCTCGACACTTTTGGTGCTTTTTTTCAGTGTTTTTAGCGCTTTTTTTGTTGCCGTTTTGGTATAAACACCAACACCATCTTTTTACTAGTTTTACATTATGGTTACAGTTATTTTTGTAATTCATGGTCAATAAACCTCATTTATAGGACATTATACCTAATCCTTGAGTTAAAAAAAGCAGAAATTATGAACTATTTAGACTAATATTAGGCTAAAGGAAGGATAATCACAGACTGGTACAAGTCAACATTCAGTTGGGATCATAGACTGTTTTCGAAACGTTTCAATTTCTTTTTCAAATGCAAAAGAATTTAACAAAACACCCCAAATTCAATGAAAGTAGAGATCCTATCTTTTGTTGTACTTGCGAAGCGCGTTGTATGGAATCATCCATGTTATTTTTGGTTAATTGAAATTAGGAAGTTAAAAAGTAACCCATATCTCTGATATAGACATTTAGAAAAATGGGTCAAATCTGACCCAGAGACAACACATGGGTTAAACTAAATTTAATTTTAATGACAAAAATATATATTTTTGAAAGTTTCTTATTTCAAAAATTAAAATAAGTCTGAAAATATACATTAATATGAATATATATTAATAGCAAAGATAAATTGGCCTATTTTAAAAAAAAAGTATTAACACAAGATAAGCTATAGGTACCTATGGTAGCCATACAGTTACGCTTTAGGAGTCACTGTACCTTCCAGATGTATGTTTAACATTAGAACATGATGCATACATAATATCCATTTCTTTCCATCCATTCTGCCCAGTTTAAAATGCAACTCAATTGTATAGCCTACAATATATATATACTCGGTCAATCTTTCAGCTTAAGGGTCCTTGGCCTAAAAGACGTTGAAGACCCCTTGCTTTAGAGACCATCAGTTGTGTAGGTGTCCAGTAAATAGCCCTGTTCCACTCCATTAGTAATCCATCTTATGGCAACAAGCTCTCAACAGAGTAAGGAGAAATGACAGTCCCTCATTACTTTAAGACATAAAGGTCAATCAGGATAGGAAGGCAGGACTCACCTTATGTTCATAAAGTACAGTACAAAAACCATTGGATGAAAAGGTGTCCTAACTTTTGACTGGTACTATATAAGATAGATCAAATACAAATGCAACCTGTTATATTAATAATTCTTTATTTATTCCAGCACCATTTGCACTTTTGCATTCATGTATACAATCCCCATCAAGCGGTTAGTTTACGTGTGTATGTGTATATCTACAGTATGTGTATACACTTTTTTTTAATATAGAATACTTATATTATAAAATATTTATGTTTACCTTGTTCAGCTTTGTTGTCCTTGTTTTGAGGTGTATGTGTATTCCTGTGTATGTACTTTGAGAACAGCAGAGAGCCAAACCGTTTCAGTGGAGGCTCAGTGAATGGAAGTGGAAAAATATTATCAAAAGAAGATCACATAGGCTATATGTGATTTGGTTCAGAGATACAGTAGCCTAGTTTGTGACTTTCTCAGAGTAAGAAACACATGCCTTATATAGACCTTTTTCATGTATTTGGTATAGTCTGAAGTTATGTCAAACAGCAGTATTAGGCTATCTTGGCTCAATTGTTGAGTGTATTAAATAATTAGACCATTCATGATCCCATATAGGCATCAAGGAATTGAGTGAAACTAACCAGGTAGAGAGCACTTCTTTTCTTCTCAGTCTCAGACTTTAAAAACCCCTGATGTACAGTTTTCCTGTCTGCTAAAGTCCCGTCTTCCTGTTTTAAACAATGTGCCTTTTAGTCCTGCATGATTTAATAAATCCTAATCTGGATGTTCTAAGAATCAGATCTACTTTGGTGAATATAGCACAATAAAGACAGTAAGAGAAAAGGAAATACACCTATATCTAGACTGTTTATGAGCCTTTTATGGAATAACATTTCTCCTCATTTGGGGTGAAGAATAAGCTTAACTAACGACCTCAGTTAAATACAGTAAACTTTCGATATTCGAAAATACAGAGTGGGAGAGCGCTTTTATTTTGACTCCTCTTTGGATGATGCGGAGTGGAGGAGCACATACCCGCCCACTTTGGTCTGAGTTGACCAATCAGTGCGCGTTTCAGGGAACGCCCCCCTCCGGGCTGACCGTGCGTTCATGGCATAGACAGTATATAAGGTTCATGGACATCGGAAAAACGTTTTTCCGAGTGAAAACGTCACCGTTCACTTAACGTCCTGTGGGAATCAGAGGTGGGAAACTCGGGCTGGATTTTGATAACCGAGTTCCCCAGTTGGTGACGCGTTGTTGTCAAATGACGTTTGATGGAGGCGACTTTGGTTCACTGAACATATTTTAATGACAATAAACTGTTTATTGTGGACAAATGCCTCTGCCAAGAAACATACACAGACATGTTTCAAATTATTCATAAATAGGCCTATGTATAAAAAAAACAACACATTATCCGTGTCTTTCCCCGTTCGTTGTCCTCCAGATAACACAAACAAACACCTGGCGATGTGCTGTTTGGATGCTCGCATAAGAAAACAGCAGGAAATCTGTTGTTATTGTGGCCTCCATGTTTTTACACACCTGATGCTCTCGGCTACGGCCAACCGTTGGTGGCAGTCATGCAAAAAGTTGTTATGCCAAACGCCAATATAACAGAAGAAGAACGCGCATCCCGACCATGTGAACGCTGCCAGTCGGAAAAACAACGTAACCAGGGGGGCGGTGTATGTTATTCCGAGGTGGCATGAACGCACCATGATTTACAGCATGAATGAGGGATGTTGTCCAATCACAGCAGCTCAGCAGCTGCACGAGGTCAGCTCAGGCCACCAACTGATGCATCAGGAGACAATATGTCCACTGTTTTAACAAGAAAGGCATAACGACTTTAATTAGTGCTTAAAGTACTTAGATCTTGTATTCAAGTAAAAGTACAAATACTGCAGTGAAGAAATACTTTGTAACCAGTTAAGTCATGCATTCAATTACCAGTGAAAGTACAAAAGTATTAGCATTAAAATATCTATATAAGTACCAAAAGTAGTGAAATGTAGTGGAGTAGACGGTTAAAGTAGAATAAAATGAAAATACTCAAATTAAGTATAAGTACCTCAAAATAATACTTGAGTATGTATATTATACCCAACCTATTTCATCATTGCAGTCATTAATCCTTCATTTGACTCTGTCTAAAAATCACAAAAACAAATATCCCAACATGACATAATAGCAAAGCACATAAACAACAGTTATTAAAGATATCTCATTTATTTTAAAGTTGATGCAAAAATACAGCGTATAAAATATTAAATCATCTGATCTTTCTACCATCAATTTAAGAGTATGTGACTAGAACTGATTACAATGAAATGAATCAGCAATACTCCAAAAGCCAAAGATATTTAGTTTAAAGCTGCAAAGATTAGTAGATTGACAGAAATTGATATTTCATAAATGGTTTGTCATTTTTAAGCAGTAACTCTCCATTCATTCTCGTCAGCTTTTTCCAATGTGAGGATTTTGCTGCCTTTACCTTTATTATACCACTTTAAACTGAATATTTTGGGGTTTAGGTTGTTACGTTCCATAGGCCGAACTTTTTATATATATATATATATATATATATATATATATATATATATATATATATATATATATATATATCTCAGATTCATCTGGTTAGTAGCAATCCTAATTCAGTGGTGGCCCGAGCAGCAAAAACTACAATACTAAGAGGATGGAACAAGTATGTATGCTGAAAACTGACTTAAAACAGTTACTCAATTATCAAAATAGTAGCAGATTAATTTCCGGTCAATTGAAAAATCATTTCAGTTCTAATAAAAAATGTATATATACAGTGGCTTGCATACATTTACACACCCATGCTAAAGCGGACACAAAAAAAAAAAAAAAAAACATCTTTTGGAAATTGATCTTAATGCCTTAATTAAAAAAAAATTGATTAAAATCGAACCTTTAAAGGACACCAATTTTCTTTGTGAATGAATAATGTATCGTAAATAAATAAATGTTCTTCCTTAAAATACAGGGGGCATAAGTATACACCCATCCCTATGTTAAATTCCCATAGAGGCAGGCAGATTTTTACTTTTAAAGGCCAGTTATGTCATGGATCCAGGATACTATGCATCCTGATAAAGTTCCCTTGGCCGTTGGAATTAAAATAGCCCCCCCACATCATCACATACCCTTCACCATACCTAGAGATTGGCATGGTTTGATTTCAGTTATCCTAATAGCTGGTTTGATTTGCATTGAGAGATTATCTTATGGAAAGTACCCCATGCCAATCTCTAGGTATGGTGGATGGTATGTGATGATGGGGGGGCCTATTTTAATTCCAAAGGCCAAGGGAACTTCATCAGGATGGATAGTATCCTGGATCCATGACATAACTGGCCTTTAGTCAACTTCAGCATGGGTGTGTAAACTTATGCAAGCCAGTGTATATACACAAAACACTAATCATGTAATGCACTTTCTACAGAGAAAGTAACCATCTTACTCATATCATGCAATGAGGGCGGTCAAAAAAGGGAAAGGATGTACATGTCTGCACCCTAGACTGTAAGGCCTGCACACGCTGAAAAGCTGGAACATTGTGCATTTTGCCGCCACACTGTGGAAGGCAGTAAGTTGTATAGTTGTATCTCCAAAATAGGGGTCGCAATATCCCACCCCTCACAACAACACAACTTACTACCTCACCACAGCACAGCTACAGACACGTCTGCCCTGGCACACGGTAAAAGACGTAGTGACACCAGAGCCAGTTTCTGTCCAAAGTTTCTGCCTGTTAAAGGAAGATTGTCCTCGCCATTGTTGCACCAAAGCCATGCTCCTGGGGGAATTGTTGGGTCTTTGTAAATTATAGTGTGGTCTAGACCCACTCTATTTGTAAAGCGTCCTGAGACAACTTCTGTTGTGATTAGACACCATCAATAAAATTGATCGAACAGTCCTGTGGATTTGTGGGAGTGCAGACCTCAATTTGTTCCATCCTACTGCCAAGTTCAAATCTCAATTTTAAAACATTTACAATTGGGCTGCAATTTTACAGAGCAATATATTCTCAGTGCATATTGGTGTCACTGTTTGCGGCAGGGGAGTTCTCCTTCTATGGCTGAGGAACTGAAGCTGAAGTAACAGAAAGACTGGATTCATGAGAGAGGCGTTGTCTCCTGGCCGCTGTCCAATTTCTCAACAACCAGGGACACACCCAGGACAGCAATACAACAGAATATAACCGGCGAAATGAATCTAGTTCGTGATGTCATCTTTGGAGCACCGTTAGTCACCAATGGCAACAGAGAGGCTTCAGTCACGGTGGCAACTGAACACAAAATGTGGATAGGCAGGGCGGTCTCCGTCATGTAGGTGATGGTTTGGGTTGCCGTGAGAAAGACAGTAGGCTGTATAGTTATCTCCCAGATCTGGTGTGATCCTAAAACTATACAAACTACTACCTCATCCCACAGCTCCCCCTTCTTCTCCGGAAGTCCAAATCATTAAACATCTTGGGTTAGGGGGTTTGAGTCTGCGTGCGAGCATGGCTGGCTGTCTCTCTCTCCTGCCGCAGCCACACACAGTGACTCAGAGGTGGGGCTTGAACTTACTCACACAAAAAAAAAAAATAAGCTGCGTTCAAGTCGTTATTTTGAATGCACCAGTAACCTTAGCTTATGGCCTGTTTTCATGCAGAATATGCGTGCTGTATTGTAGTTTAATTCTACAAACATTTTCAGACTGATGTGGACACATAGCCTCTTCAATATATTTGACTGAAAAAGATTTGTAGGCGTGTCAAATACGTGTTTCGTAAAAATGATACATTTACGCGTATTCGTTCTTTTGGTCATGCCTCGCGTTTAACATTACGATCATTTTTAGTCTCTTGTACGACAGTTCAACATTTCCCATTTGACAACGGTGGTCTCCACTGCCAGAGGAGAACCTAAAAGGGATCGAATAAAACATGCAATAAAAAAGGAGCAGGACCAGCGGCAGCAATGCATTTCAAACAGCTAAGAAACATCTGACAAGGACACACGAGTGAAAGAATGAGATGTGAGAGAACAGAAGAGGTGACCAATCCTCCGAAAAAGATGTAGCCTACTTCTCAAGAGGCGTCCTGTCCTTGAGGGGAGGGGAGGGGGGAGCCTCCATTGCCAGAAAAGTACCTGGGGAACAAAACGAAACAAAACATGCTATAAAAAAAAGAAAAAAGGAGCAGGACGTGACGAACTGGCCTCACCACCAACGCATATGAAACAGCAATAAATGAGCGACCGCTAACATATTCTGCTGGTAGCTTGTATCAGGTGAGGCTAACAGGCTAACCTGGGTATCACCTCAGCCCTCCAAGCTCCATTAGCCGCGACGCTAATAGGCTTTTGTTGGCATTACGACGACATTTATTAAAATAGAAAGAACGAAAACTAGCGTGTTGTACGGTAATTGCTTTAGCTTTTAAATGCAGCACCAGCCTTGGAAGACAGCTAGCCAGCCAGCTAACAGTGGTAGTAACAAGCTAGCTGACAGCTAGCTGGAATTGGCGGTTCTCGACCTCTCAGTCTGCCTGCTGCCGAATCCGCAAATGGCCCCGCACGTCCTCACAGGCCCGCGGCTGTCCGGGGGGGGGGGGGTCGTCTGTAACGGTTAGTGATGTTACCCTCGAAGCGGACGTTACCCGTTCACGGTATCGACCTTTCGTAGCAGATGTACCGCTGCGAGATGTTTCGATGCCTCGCTTCACCACGCCAAAAGTCACGTGACCGCCCCCAAACGACTCGAGGCCTCGCTACGTCACGCTCGTACCAGAGAGGTGTCGCGCGCCGTGCTCGCGCTTAATATTGTGAAATCCCTGAAATGTATGAAATGAAAATCTGCAAACGAACTGCTAAGAGGTGATTGTATATTAATATATAAGAGCTTGACTGTAGTAAGATTTCATTTAAATGGAAGACCATATCTAATCATATCTAATTATTATATTGTTTTATTAGTTTATGTAGCCTACCTTTAATTTATTTTATTTTTGTATTTTACTACTCCTCCATGTCCAACCTGCTTTGTTGTTTGTAAAATTTGCCGCAGTATCAGAGCTGTTTAAAAAACCCGAGCTTTATTGAACAAAATAACCACAATAAAAGCAGTTAAACCACTTGTAACTGTTTTATCGTGGACTCAGAGCCACCCATACAAATGCACCACAGCCAGTTCGGCCAGCAGATGTCGCCATTTGGCATCAAATGCTTCTAAAACTGTGAACCATTTAAAACACTTCACATTAATTCAGCGTTTGTGACGGCGTACTACTCCCTAAAACTCGTCGTCTGTTTGGGAGCCAAAGCAAAGCAGCAGCGAAGTTTACGTCAAGCCTTCAATAAGCCCAAGTGGCTCCGCGTATAAGCCATTGACATATAAGTCCATCCACCAGCCATCTTTAACTACCAGTCAAGCGGGGGTATGTGGTTGTTGCTGGTGTGCCTAAATAACGCGAGATTCACGCATATGTGGAGCCCGCACAGAACGAGACTTATAAGTGCACGCTGACCTCCAGCCACACAGAGCAAATCATTTGAATACAGGTGGGGACATTTACTTAAAATTAAGTATTGTTCTTTCTTTTACTTCTTAATACATCAGAGTGGAATGTAACTAAGTCAATTTTCCCAAATACAAATTTGAGCCATTTTATGCAACTTTATACTACTGCACTACATCTCAGAGCTAAATATTGTACTCCATATTGTATATTGTACTCCACTACATTTGTGTGAAGTTTTAGTCACTTTACAATTTCTTGATGCAATCCGTCTTCAAGCTTTCAACATCAAAGCTAAAAAACAAATACAAATCAAGACACTGGAAACAAGATGTACTTTTTTTACTAAAAGAATAAATTTTATTTCAGCACTGTAAGTCATTTCCCAACCAGTACAAACATGACTGCCATCTGTCTCTTTCTGAACCATTCCTCCCCTCCCTCTGTGAGATCAGACCACCAACAGCCAGACAATAAAAAAAAAAGCTTTCATTTTTCTCGTCTTTCCACAAACAGTCCGGTGCTTCCATAATGCTAACAATGATGACAAATTATACCAACCATAATTATAACAGCAATAATGATAATATTTCTATAACAATATTATTGATACATTTTAACCCTTTTTTTTGCTGCACAGGTAGTTTAGGGTGGCCCTGGGTACTGAAGTACATGCATCGGTACACTTGTGGCTGACGGCACAATTCGATCAACAGGACAAGAAATAGCTCAAAATGATCAACTTGAACCTGTTACTGGGACCCAGCCATCGGAGGGGAGGGGAGGGGTGGGGGGATTATACTGGAGCGTAAGGGGGGCTGTTTGGGGGGGGGGAGTGGCAGTGTAGAGAGAGACAGACAAAATAGGGACCTTTATTCAAACCGGACAAAATGCTGTGAGAATCCTGCAAATCGATCAGAACAGGTACCATGCGACTGATGACTCCTTTCCACATTCTGTATGACAGACAATAATACTGTTTGACTTCTACAATACTATATAGTACATTTCTATTCTGGGACTTTTGGTTCTCTTTTAACATTGTCGAGCTCTTCAGTGGCGCTCCCGTTTGCGTAGGCAGTGAGGCAGGAAGCTTTTATCCGCTGGACAACTCTGATCACTCAGTCAGTCACAGGGAAGGTGAATTTTCCTCGCAACACTTCAGCTGAGATTTAGACGAGACAAGAAACTGGAGACCATTTAGAAATGGATCTGTTGACGCGTGTGGAGGCAGCAACATTTTTGGATAACTTTTTTTCTTCAAATTGTTGGTGGGATCTTTTCCGTCGATCGACTATTTGACAAATCGTTGCAGCTCTAAATGAAATGCAACTAACTGAAAAGCTGGAAGTGGAGTATGTTTGCCATTTCCCCCTAAAAAGAGCCCTGTGGTTGCAGATTTATCAATTCATTTCTAATCTATTTATCGACAAATTGTTTGAGCTCTCAAGTCTTTTTTTCAAATTTCATCTCCATACTGGTGAATCATTTCTTGCAAGCTCTACGACATCCATTGGAAGGCAAACTAATCTCAGATTTGTGTTTTGAGGAGAATTCAGCCACTTTTAGCAGCCTCCATGCCCACACATGGAGAGACTCAGTACAGCGAAAAGTTGCTCCATCAGTCTGAGTCTGGGAAGTTAAAAGGCAAGTTTTGAGAGAGCGCAACGATAACGTGTAAGGAAAATGCAAAAAGAGGGCGCCAAAAAAAAAACCCCAGCATGACTGAAAGCATATTCGCTAGGTTTCGTTCCTTCCTGCGTATTAGCGTTGATCTGAGCGTGTGCAGTGGCTCACACGGCCCAAATTCAGTCACAGAAGTAGTAACGCGAGCGAGCGACGGGAGCGTTGGATTCACCCACAATGCCTAAACAAAACCTGCCTACTCGCTCGCTCACTGTCCACACAAAACACACTTCCTTCCTTCCTCTCCCTGTCTGTCTGCGTCTCTACATCAACCGGTGTTAATAAAAACACCGTTACCTCACAGACTTTGTCAGATAAATCACACGTGCTGTAATGTCATTATATATATATAATCATACTCATCAGAAAACTTGTTACTCGGGGGGCAAACCGTCGATGTCGGGGAACTATTGGGGGTGGGGGAGGGGGGCTTTATAGGGGATATATGGGGATGCTAGGTGTACTTTGGTTCTCAGGTGTTTACAAGAGATGTTTCGCTGCTTTGTGCAAGGGCGCAAGTTCAGCTTAGATTAATAATGAGTCGACCACGAAATTGTTATCAGGGATATTATGAGAATCATAACATAGTGCAGACGACAATTTTCGAGAAGAGAAAAAAAAAAAGGGGGGCAATATTTACTTACGTACATAATAAACGGTGGTCTAAAGATGCCATATAAAATACAAGTAAGGAAAATCGCAATCATTACAGTTCAAATCTCTAGGTTGGCTAAGCGTATTTCAGTACTAACTGAAGCAATGGTAGAAGGATTAGATTAGAAGATGTAATAACATTAAAAATAGTAAGAAAAAACACATTTGCACAATTGAATAAAACCGTTTTGATTTTTTTTTTTCCTGTTTTTTTTTTCCAGACTCTGGCTAAATACATACAGAAACTGATTATCAACGTTAATATAATCTTTACTGTTAGTTGGGTTGATTAAGGGGCGGGGCAGCCCAAAGAGAAAAACGGCCAATAGAAACGGTCCTAAAGGGCTAAAAAGGAGGGGGGGTGGGTGATAAGAGTGAAAGACAGAACTGAAATACAGGAAGTGAAGGGAGGGTTAAACTGTGTGTAAAATAGGTGTGTGGTTTGTGTGACTGCTTTGAATGGGAATCAGTGGGCATGGGTGTGTGTGTGTGTGTATGTGTGTGTGCGCACTCTATGAGGAAGATTAAGGGGGCAAAGAGAAGAAGTGAATGAACATTTTGGAGGGAGGGGGCGAGAAAAAGTGTCATAGCAGGGGGGGAGGGGGTTAGGATAACAAGCATAAAAATCACTGATCAAATATCTATCGAACTAAAACAGACAAGGACGAGAGAGGGACACTACATCATGTATTGTGTTGACTTTTTTTTTTTTTTTTTTTCTCCATACTAGCTACTGTGTAACTCAGGGTTTAACATCTATGTATCTGTGTATGTCATGTGCTAATGTGTGTGTGTTTGTGTGTGTGTATATAGATGGTCGTTTCTGTGCCGTCCATGCAAACTTCAAAGTGTTGGACTTTTTAAGAGTCAGTGAATGTGTTACCAAAACGATCTCCGATGAACTGACGACCACTCCACTGTGAACTGAAACTGCACAAAATCACTTCAGCACAAAAGCAGAGAGAGAATGCTGCTGGTAACAAATGCAACTGAATACCTGTTTGTCATGTGTGTGTGTGTGTGTGTGTGTGTGTGTGTGTGTGTTTGTTTTGTTTGTATGTATATATGTGTGTGTTTGTAACTGTTTGGCGAGCGAATCAAGAGAGGGCATCGTATACCAGATCGCACTCTGGCTCGCCGCAGAAAAGCAATCTTCTAACAATGTACTGTTGCGATACACGTAATTTTGTACTAATGTCAAAAGTTGAAAGCAGTTAAGTATATGACTCCTAGTAATTCTAGACTTAGTATTTCGGCCAGTGGAGCTATATTCTCTAGCCTAGTCTCGGTGTCCATGTGTTACAGTCCTGTGTTAAGCCCGACGCAGTTGCCTACTCTTAACCTACGAACACCTACGGCACTCGGGTGTGCTTAATCCCTACCAGTAACGGCTAAAGTCAGAACCTCTGAATTCATTTGGTGTAGGTGTAGGAGACGGCGGCGTGGCCCAGCCCCTTTTGACGACGAGTGTAGGCCTACACTCACGGCTGGGTCAACGGTCATGGTTGAGTTCATAACTGAGGGGATGTCTGACGCGACTACATTAACACTTTTATTTATATATATATATATATATATATATATATATATATATATAGTCATAGTTTTTTCCTTCAAAACGGCATCTCATGAGAGCTTTTTTGCTATGTGAATTTTGTGGCACACGATAGAGCGTCAGTCAACATGTTAAGAAAATAAGGTGCTTCTTGTTGACTTGCCTTTTTTAAAACATAGTGAGCTCATTTCAACCTCTCTTAGTAAGTTTATAGGAGATTACCATGTTCACGGCCAGCATCTCTCAGGCAGCATGTCAGGTCTACTGCTTTTACGTTTGCAGTTGTGCTACCAGCTATTGGTTAAGTTGCATTTCCGTAGTCAGATGAAACCTACTATGGGGAAGGGGGAGGGGGAGGGGGGGACACACACATCTCATTCTCTACAAACATAAGTGCTCTAATAAAACAATTCAGTATCTTAGAAGTCTCAGATTGTGAGCGGCTCACTCCGGTACGCCATGAGGCCTCCCTCTCTCCTGTCGTGTTACATGTGATCCGACCCGAAAGCCTCTGCCGTGTTCGGGGGCCGAGGGGCTTTAGGGCAGGGAAGTGCTTCCTGCTGGTCTAAAGTGACACACCAGAGCTCTGCTGGGGGCAACAACTCATGGTGGTGTGCTATCAAAATGACAACCGTTGCTCAAATCACCACCAGGGGGTGGGGTGGTGGGGGTGTCTTTGAGGCCTTTTTGTTGCCACACCCCTTTTTATATCACTGGCTGCCTCATTAGGCTAGCCTTTTATTTTTCCTCTCTCTTTTTTGTTTTTTAAATAGACTTTGGAAATAACTTTAGAAATCTGAAAAGATTCCCAGGAATCCTTGACGTGGAGAATCAGGAGTCCTTTCAGCTTCACTGCAAAGTTCATGACTGAATGTGTGAGGCCAGTCTGAAGGGAACTCTGCCTGGCAGCAGTTACCCCAAATCCTCACAACTCATTTCCATCTTTCGCTGGGCAGCATATATTCTTTTCTTTTTGGCCTTAACTCCAGAAGGTGGCCCAGAGTTTTTCGTTTCTTTGTCACCTGGTAGAAGACTGTCCAGTGTGGTTTAACTTTTCTTTTTTTTTCTTTTTTTAAAACAAAGTGCTTCTTTGTCTGAAACCACTCTGTTAACATTCTGACGTCTCTCAAATAGATCTCTACCTTTAAACGCAGTTCTACATGTCATGATTTATTTAGGCGCAGGGGACACCCCTCTTAAACTGTCAATTCACCTGTATAGGGGCTCGCTCCAATCCATTATATTTAAGTACAACATGAAGTGCTTTTGTTAGGGTAATACAATCAAAGCTTTGGGAGAAAGGGGTAAGGGGGGAGGGGGGATATAATATAATAATGCACTTTTTTTTGGAGGAGCAGAGTAATATCTTGCATACTTTAGGGCTTAAGGTGCATAAAATCATGGGGTCTCTTAGCACAGCTAAGCACTAGGCTTTGCTACATGGGTCAAAGTAAGATAGCACGCTAATACCATGATGGTGCAGAAGTGCTCCTGTGATAAATTACCAATCAATCAATGTTGCTAGTAAGTATACCAACATTGTGTTTTTAGCAGTACTACGGGTGGGTCGGGTGGGTGGGGTGGGTGGGGGTGGGAGGTCACTGCACAAAAGAATGGTAAATCACTTTGTTAAAATCTTACTCACATATCCAGAGTCAAACTCTGAATTAATGCAAGACAAAAACCTCACACGAGACGGCTATGGCAACAAACACACAACTACCGACCATGGCGACCAGGCCTAGATGATGCAACCATGGAAAACCACATCCAATCGGTCACCGAAACCACGCGCTTAACAGCTGTGTGCAGAGATTCCAACAACGGGACCATTGCAAAAAAAAAAATAATAATAATATAATAAAAGTTTAAAATAAGTTATCGTTTAGGTGGTGGGTCGTAATAGGGGTGGGGCTTCAAGCTTATTTTATACTCTTGAGTGCGGGAGGGAGGCATTTGGGATTTTTGAGGGGTGGGGCGCTTACAGACTCATGGAGGAAAAACTCTCTTCATAAAACAATGTAAAACCACATGAGAAAACTAAAAAGGAAGTAACTAGCTAACTGCTTTAGCCTACCACGTGGAGCAGCAGGGAGGACCTCCTGCTCCAGGTGGTAATGTGCACAGCTAGCAGGCAGGGCTACAAAAAACAGGGAAAGGCAGTCAAACACAGAGAACCCTCTCAGAGCAGTGCACCCTGGGAAGGGTGCCATCACTCCTCCTTCTGTAGCGCTCCGTCTGACGGGCAGTCGTCAAGGCAACAGGGGGCCTCCACTTCCACCCCCTCGGATTGGTTGTCTCTGCTGGCTAAGGCACACGGGATTGGCTGGGCCAGGGGGGCCAGCTCCAAGGGCTGGCCAATGGCTGAGGCAGCTGAGCTACCGTTCAGCTGCTGAGTCGCAACCTCTGGCGTGCAGGCCGCCTCCTCTGAGGGCTTTGGGGGACTGCTGGATGGGGGGGGCGGCGAAGTCTGGAGGGGGGACAGTCGGACAGAACTTTAACAGAATAGCAGGCGCCACGATGTCAAGTAGGAACGTGACGAAGAGGGAATTTACAGCTGCTATTACTCATCATTGTGGGAAAACGTACGAGATTCAAGAGCTTTGTGTGAAAGTCTGCCCGTGCCATACCTGTGTTCTGTTGGTGGGTGCCTTTTTCACCGCCCTTACTTTAGCTGGAATCTCTTTACCCCTCCTGCGATGGAGAAACAGAAAGGCGCTCGGATCAAAATGTGGAACACAACGAGTATCAGTAGTCTGCTTTAGGGCTCGATCCCACCAGCGTTTTCAGATTCTACACAGAGTAGTTGGAGGAGTAAAGCCAATGCTCTATAATACCTTCATTCTCAGTCGTTCGCTGTATTGATTAAAAGGTCACCATCTTACTCACCCTCTGCCTGCTCCCACGGACACCACATGCATGTTGAACCCCCCTCTCCCACGGACTGGTTTGTTCCCAGCCCACTGGCCAACGACCATGCCAGCTATCTCCAGTTTCCCTCCCTGAGGGGGGATGGACTGAAGTCCTGAAGAAAGAAGGAAAGTGAGTGACTACTGAGACTTTTTCTGTTGTAGAGCCTCAAATAACAAACTATAGCTGTGTTCCAATTCCATACTACCTACTGTATACAGTATGCATACGGATGTATGTTTTTTTGCAGTTAGTATACAAGAATTCTGGATATTTTACTGCTTTATATTAAAAGGTGGAGTCTGACAACACCCAAACAAATATACCCTTTCAGTCAGTGCTCTTTTTTTTTTAAACCATCCTTCTCACTCCCACCACCTCTCTCTTACATCAATGGCCTTTTCCCTGTCCTGGGCACGAGCGGAATACTGTCGTGTGTCTCGGTCCGAGCCACTTTGTTTGTTTCCCATTTACAGAGCTAGCGGACCGTGAGAAGATAGATGCTGAATTTGAAAAAGGAGTATATTGGATTAGAATCGCAGACTGCACCTTTAACAGGAAGGTATGCAATGCACGTGCCACAGCATTCAGTTTTTATGCACCACATAAAAGAACAACCTGAGGTCTGCATCAACTCTGTTTAAATCAAGTAAAAGACTTTTCTGTTTGACACTGCCTTTTATTCAATTTGGGACCATTTATTCATATCTTGGACTGCACTGTAGCGGCGCTGTAGTGTGTGTGTGTGTGTGTGTGTGTGTGTGTGTGTGTGTGTGTGTGTGTGTGTGTGTGTATATATATATAAAAAAACTATTTGTGTCTCTTTTTATTGCATTGTGTTGGTCCTATAGCCTTTTATGCCTTATGTTAAGCACACTGAATTTCCTCGTTTTTGAAAGGTGCAATATAAATAAACTTGTCTAGCCTTCCTCTGCAAAGGCAACCAAAACTGTGACTTTAAAAATGGCATTGCCAATCAAACTTAACAGAGACCGCAAAATGTTTTTTCCACAAATTGAATGGTTACTTTTTGTCTTCTGGGGTGTTCCGGCAGCAGAGTTCCATAACCATCCACAATTAGTTTTAAGTATTTCCAACTGTCGACAGCTCCTCCATTTCCTTTTATACATTGCGTTGCCTTTTGAGGGTTCTTTATTTTCTCACTTTTCCAGCGTAAACACACAACATACTCAAAAGCTGTTTAGAACTGGCGTGTAGTATGGAACTAGGACAAAAGCAAAGCTGATGTCAACGACAAAAAGGTCTGTGTGGAGAAACCAAGAGGTCTGTACCTGGGAAGGCTCTGGGTCTGTGCTGGGCAGGGTGATGCGGGTGATGCGGGTGATGATGATGATGAGGCATGTCCATGGGGCGGGGTGGGTAGAGGGGAGGCATGGGGTAGAAAGGGGGCACCATGGCTGGGGGGAGGAAGGCGGGAGGTGGAAGAGGAGGGGGAGGGGGAGGAGGGCGGGACAGGTTGATGCCCTCGAGGATTGCTTGACGCATCTTCTCCACCTTGGACACCAGCTCCTCCTGCAGAGCAGACACAACACTGTGACTGCAGTAGAAATTTGTCTTGTGAGTTCTAAGGACCGGTATCAGGGCCGATCACTCCGCAATATGGTCTCTGTAGCAGATCGTGTCACGTCAGTTCCAGGAGTTGCATTCTCCCAGTTAAGCTTTTATTCATAGCATATAAATAATATCACTTGATTGCAGTTTTTGCAAGTTCCCGCAATTTCATCGCATATAATTGCATAAATATCCCGCATATTCTATCACATTTTTTAAGAAAACGTGCTGCATAGTCAAGGATTTTTGCCCGCAACAATCACAAAAAAAACTCCACATTTTTCTGGAAGGACTGGCTATAGATGTTATTACAGATTAATATATTTACCTAAATGTTGAGTAAGTAAGTATTGGATCGGACTGGAAACCAAATATTAAAAAGGACTGCGATCGGGACCAAAAGAACTTGATCAGGAGTACTCCACTTACTGACAACAATCTTATTTAGTAACTACTGTCTATGGGCCCTTTAAACAAGGCACTAAAATGCTTTTTGAACTAAATTTCATACTTACTTAAAAAAAAGGAAAAAAAAAGACATCCATCATACCCTCGGTCGATTTCTGCCACAGGATTGTATACATGCACATACATACCTGCCCTTCACACATGTCCAGCAGGGCGGCCCGGTCGCGAGCAGCCCGGGCCAGTTTGCTCTGAAACAGTTTGCCGTCAAAGAAGCCCCAGGGGCAGCAGTGTTCCCACGGCAACGGTTGGCCACACACATCATTGATGAACAGCGCTGTGTCGACACCCGCCATGAAGAGAGAAGCCAGCTGCACGCCACGGGCATCCACCTTCTCCACCTAACAGCAAACCGTATATAAATATTTTTAAACTGTAGGCAGAGGAGTTGAGAATTATGAGGTCTTAGACCCATGAGAGGTTGTATGTAGCTTCTAACACCAAAATCACTTAAATTAGTCTTTAAAAGAGAAAAAGACCGCAATAGGTTTTGTACATTTCAGCAGCCGTACCACAGTTTGATGCATTTGGACTCGGATCAGGGTATATACATACATCACTTATTATGAAAGGTAACTTCCTTGAAAGTTCACAACCAAAAGATGGATTTAATAAGTAGTTTATCTTTTGAAATCATGCCAAAGTCCCACATTTACTATGATAAAAATCTTGTTGTTGGTCCATTTCTTTTCAGGCCACAAACTGAACCCTCCTTCCTGCGGTCTCAGTCTGGTTATTTGGTCCACAACAGAGTCCGACTGACAGCTTTCAAATCAGCGCCCACAAACTGACCAAAACAGGCAGAAGCAACACGGTTTGTTTGAACCGAACCAAACAGGTTTGGTGTTATTACTCTTGTACGTCAAAAGGTTGTGCCACTCAAAAGTGCGCTGCCCAATGGGACCTAATCAAGAGCACGGAAAAACAAGAATTGTGTGCAGAAATATCTAGTCTTCTGTGGAAAAACCCTGACTAATAATTACTCCAACAATGACGGCCTAAGGACCGGGGTGTCTCACCTTGAGCTCCTGTAGCTGGTCGGGTTCGTAGAGTTGGCTGGAAACGGCCTGAGCCAGAAAGGCATCTAGCTCGTGTCTCTGGAGGATCCTTCCTCCAGGCCACTGCATCATATACCTGAGAGAGAAGGAAAACAAAGCCGGCTTTACACAGCAGATAACACAGAGCTACAGTCTACTGATGTTTACAGTTTAGGGACAGCATTAGCACTTACAGATGCACTGCACACACAGTAAAAACATAACAAGGCTTTCATATATAGGAATGAGAATTGTGCCCGATGACCGGATGTGATTTTCAATACTACAGTCCATATTCTCACATATTAATTAAAGCGCTTTAAAAATGCAAGCCAGCATTCACCCATTCACAACCCATTCATACACAGATGGCAGAGCAATTCGGATGCAATTTTCCGAAGGACACTTTTGACTTGTAGACCGCACACTATGACGTGTAGATTGCAGGGGCCTGGGATTAAACCACCAACCCTCCGATTAGCGGAAGACTACTACCTCCTAGCCACAGCTGCCCCATCATAATAATAATAATAATAATAATAATAATTTTAAAAAAAATGCTGTGATGATTCGCGCAATATTAAATATGTCCGCATTACTCGTCATGATAAGAAGAAACCAGAACAGTTTAGCAGGTAGGAGACACACTGTTCTGCAGTAAAACTGCAGTATTTAGTTTGTATCAAAAGATGTTTTGACATGTCACAGTAAGAGATGTGTAAACAATACAATTGGGGATGGCTTAATGCAATTGAGCGGCTTCTGTTTCAGGGTCCTGGTATTGTGCACGCGGGCTCACTGAACAGAACAGAGCCCAGCGTTAATGTTATTAGTAACAGCTGTGCTTTATCTACAGTACTAGGACTAAGGCAAACTGTCTGCAGGATGGGAGAACGGTAGACTTGGGAGTATTCACTTATTACTTCAAAGTGGTTATCTTCTAGTCTTGCAGTCACATCATTTGAATATCTTAAATTATCCATATTTGCAGTTTTTAGCTCCTTTTAAATTAGCTGAATGATTGCATTAGTTTCAATAATGGATTTTATTTGGATGTTACTGCCAGAGGCGGAGGCTTTGTGGCCATTTTGCCATTGGTTTGTCGACACCTCCTGCAGTTCTTTCAGCCAAGTGGAAGCTCGGAAATTCCCCAATATCTACGACTCTGAAATGATTGAGGCTGATGATTGAAAACTATTTTTCTGACTCGGTTGGTCAATTAGACGAGCTTAGCACGCGGAGCAGTTGAAACAAAGCCTGACCCAGTCTTGTGGGAATGTTACGTGGCTTAAATAATTAATCGATTATTTGAAATAAACGCAGATTTTCTGCGGCTCTACAAAACAGACCGATCTTTGTAAGAGAAAATGCATCCAGCAGCTTTAAACCTCCACTAAGCAACATCGAAATGTTGTCACAGTACACAGGGGCAACACAGTGCTACTGGAACCAAGAGTATTACTGAGCAAAATATTGAAGTCACTAAGTGACGTACCCACTGAAGTTTGAAAATCACAGAATGACTTCCTACTAAAAAACCAACACAGAGCTCAACATAGCCGATTGTACACACAATGTGTATTTTGAAGTGAAATACACAGAGAAAATGTGTAGCCTTAAGAGAATTAATTTAGTAGTAGACATTTTTATTTATTTGTATCTATTTGTCTATAAAATGTCAGAAAATAAAGAAAAATGTTGATCGCTGTTTACCAGAGCACATGATCCCCAGATGATGTGTCCAATGTCTTGTTTTGTCCCAAATATTCAATTTTCTATTATATAAAAAGCAGCAAATTAAAAATAAATTTGAAAAGTTGAAACAAACTAATGTTCGGTATTTTTGCTTCAAAAGCGACTTAAGCAATTATTAAAATAGTTGCCCGTCAAATCCCTGTTTATTAGACCAATTAAATAAATCATTTCATCTGTAGTGCACGGTGAAAAGAACGGCGCACAAATGTTCAAAGACACACACAAGGTGTTTGACTCTCTTACTGAGGTGTTCGTGCAAAGCTCACTTTATTTAGGACAACACACACACACACACACACACACACACACACACACACACACACACACACACACACACACACACACACACACACACACACACACACACACACACACACACACACACACACACACACACACACACACACACAAAACTAAAATACAACTAGCATTGGTGTCATACCTGAGCACACAGCACATGAGCAGCAGATGCTGAGGGACCTGTGCTGGGTTGAGGAGGGCTGGGCAGTCAGAGCGTAGGCAGGCCAGGAAGGCCCTGGTTCTCCTGGAGCGGTCCTCGCTGGCACGTCCCAACCACAGCCGCCGCAGGTTGGGGCAGGTCCACTCCCTGAAACACAGGGCCGGGACCAGCTCCGGAGTCAGGGCCGACTTGGCTTTACCGCTGCTCCACTCTTTGACGATCACTGGAGGAACTGTTAAAACAGAGGCAAGAGAAGTGTGTTTAACATGTACTGTACAGGGTTTGAGGAAAAAATAAATAAATACAAAAATAACAATCTGATGTGATGTTGGTACACTCGATTCTTTAGAGACAACGATACAGGTGTTTCAGTGCCGGGCTTTGGAGCAGGCTGTTACATTAACGTTGCTATATTATTCTAATCATGTAGCTAACACACTCCTCTAAAGCCACCAATAGTGAGAGGTAAGGTAAGGGTTCAGTGTGTCATTGAAATATAGGCCATTGTGTCTATCAATGTGAAAGTAAAGGTTTAATTCCAATAGTAGAGAACAGACTACAGAGAACTTTCTACCAGCAGATATTTTCAGTGTAACCAATAAGGATGGCTCCATTACATTTAGATATATCAGTGAGCAAATTAATGAGATCAATAATTCCTTATTGGTCAGGCCAGGGACAAAAAAAGAAATCTATATAGTTACAGTTATCTTTACTTTGTAGATCTGTGGAAAGCTTTAATCTCTGGCTGGGTTCCCAGAAAAAAAAAATCTAAGAATAAATCTGTCCTCCATAGACTCCACTCTGTCCCAGGACCTACCTTCCAGGGGAGCCCTCTTGCGGAGAGCGAGCCTCTCCAGGCGGCGGTGTGTCTCAGCCAGACTGAAGAGGACGCCGTAGGCATACTGTCTGCCAGCGCGGAACAGCAGAGAGGCAGGAGGCAGCTCAGAGTTACACTCATCCTCTATACACACTGGCATCTTCATCTCTCCCTGAGGGGCGTGGTGCGTAGAGGGACAAGTAAGGACAGAGAGATTACAGGGAGGCTCTGCTGAGGTTGATACATTACTGCCTCCATCGGCATTTTTATAACCCTTGTTAACTAGACAAGATGACTTGGGGGTAGGGTTGGGCATCGTTTGGATATTAACGATTCTGATTCCAATTCTTCCTTTCGATTCCGGTTCTTATCGATTCTCAATTCCGATTCTTTGAGTGGTGGAGTTGAAACGGGTCACATGCTTATTTCACAAATAAGAGGAAAGTTTTATTTTGATTCAATGCAGACGGGGCTTTTTCAACGTAAAATAAAGCCACACTAGAGCAACGCTTACTGTGCTCCACGGCTGCAACACAACAAGCACCTGGCTGCTACGGAAACCAAAACTTGCGCATGTTAAATTTGGAACCCATGATCAGATCTGAAACCAAATCCTGCAAACGATTCCAAACGATTCCAATAAAGAATCGTCATTTTTTAAACGATTCCAAGTAGGAATCGGTTCTCGATGCCCAACCCTACTTGGGGGGCCTTGCAATGACAGAATACACACTTGCAGATAGGGGTGCATGATATATCAACTCAATATCGTTATCGCAATATCACGTTGCACATTATATCGAAAGTGTCGCGATAAGTATGCAATATTTTGTTTCTATTGTGGAGTGCTGCGTCTGTGTGGCTTAGTTGTGTTCGATTTAGAGCCCGCTTGAAACGCTGTAATGATCATCATTTCATTTGCCAGTTACTGTGCCACTTGTTAGTACACGTCAGCGCACGGGTCCACTACATGACAAACCCTACAGAGCGTACCACGTGTGTGACAGTGTACGTGAAGAAACCGATAGAGACATCAAAACGGAACGAATCAGAGAAGCGAAAGAAAAGTTGTGTCCTGTTCCCTTTATATATTTTATACTGTCCAACCAGTAGAACAAGTCCTGTTCTGTAGACATGGTGCTTATTTATTTATTCATGTTGGACCTTACTTTTGTAATTTTTTACATAGCTTTAAAAATATTGAAATTAATATTGATATCGCAATAATCACATTTTGTCAATATCGTGCAAGCCTACTTGCAGAGACAAATGCAAACACAAATAAAACATGAATGACATCCAAAAGTGTGGAAAACTGTTAACCTTGGTCAATATGTGGTAAATCTGGGGGTACATCAGTCCTCTTCGATGTCTGTGCTCGGCTACACGAAGAACCTCAGCACTGACCTGAAATGGAGGGGTGGAGGGGGGGGGGGAGGAGAGAACAGGAACATGGTGACAAAATGCAACTTTTCAATACAACCTATAACTGTGTTATTTGGTTTGAAATTATTATTATAATATTTTTTTTTTATCTCTCATGGACACACACCTGAGGCAGAGGGGGTGTGGTTATGTCCATGTGACTCCGCGTCGCCATAGACAGCAGTGACGGAATGTGTGACACGCTCCCGTTGCCTTGGGAACCATCTCCGGAGGCCGAGCCCCCCCTTCCAGCAGGATCCTCCCACCGAGAGGGCTTGTCTGTCAAATGGCTGAGAGAGAGGCTTCATGGTCACGTTTAATCATCCCAGCCTGGCATTCATCACGGTGCATTGTGTTTATACAATATTTGAGTTTCCGCAGAGAAGGTTACTAGTGCAGCTCAAGGAAATTAGCAGTAACTTAACATACAACAAGTCCAAGGCTTCCCCATTCAGAATTTTAAACTATTTTTTTTGGAAGAACGTGCCCATTTCACACATGCACTGCAACCCTAATTCCATTGCCTAAACCAAACGGACAGTAGTATTTCCAGTCAGTGAGAACGGGTACGACACGGACAATCTCCTGTTGTGTGCTAAATGTGTGAAAGGGAAACACCACCTGTCAACAATTTCTTCCTCACAAAATTAAATGTATGCAATGTCTTTCAAGTTTTTTTTAAGTGAACTTGTTGTCACACACTGGCATATTTATTTCTACTTCATGCATTTTTTTATGTATTTTTTTTCCTCTCTCCTTGTGATTAGTCAAAATGTGTTTTGCTCCACCTAAAATGCCCAAATCCTTGTTTCTCTTATATAATTAGAGAGCTGAAACCCTAACAGTGAAACGCGACTTTGGGTCTTACTTTGCGTTGCTGTCGTTAGGTTCATCTCCGTCTGATGACGATGAAGGAGATGGAGAGGGAACAGACTGAGTGGCGGCGTGATGATTGGGTAATCGATTTCCCCCCTGAGTGGAATCATATGGAGCCGACCAATCGGAGAAGCCCATCTTGCTCGTCAGCGAATCGTTGCAGTCTTGGGACGGTGGCGGCGCGTTCGGGAACAGAGGGTTGGAGCCGGGTCCGTATGGAGCATTCTGATAGGGTGGCTTTAACCCTGGAACCTGGGGAGGAGGAAACTGTGATTGGACAGAGGAGGAGGAGGGAGGAACAGGAGAAAGGAAAAATGGATTGAAGAAAAAGAAGGAGCAGAGGGGAGGGAGGGAGAGGGAGATGTCGTTTCAGGGACGTGAACCGATTCTGTCCCATTTTATTTCAGATCAAACCAGAAGCATCAAATCAAGGATGGTTTGGGGGAGGTGGGGGGGGGGGAGATTTGGGATGTGAAGCTCCCCCCCTTCTCCCTCAGCCATTTTTTTCCTCTGAATGAGCACATGCCACAAAGGGATTTCAAAGAGCAACAAACTTAATCCACTCTGCTACATGTAGATTCATGTAGAGAGCGGAGAACAAATTGCACACGCATCAAAGAGGACAAAAGGATAACCAAGCTAAGGAATCTACCTGATTCTTTCCAGGCTGTATAGGTCCCATGTGACCAGGTGGTCCCCCAAATCCAAACCCAGGTACTGAGCAGAAGAAAAAAAAAAACAAGGATGTAAATGAACATTTTCTTCTAATCAACACATTTATTTGTAAGCCAAACATGATTACATAATGGCATGGAGTAGACTATTGGTTCTGTTGTCTAAACTTGTTTACTACTCACAGATAAAAGAGGAGGGCCCCATGTTGGGCGAGCGAGGTTTGGAGGCGGCGGAGAAGTACTCCACAGCTTTCTTGAATCGCTCCACCTTGTCCTCCATACGAGACTGGAGAGGAAGGAAACAACGCGTTATGTTGACGGCATTACGTGCTGGGGTGGTGACCGCGAAAATGTTGCATGCGCACATCTGTTGCTGGGTTATTCCCCATTCAGACCAACACAGGGGGGCCTGGAGGAAACTGGTAATGGAAGTGGAAATGTTGGGTTGTTGGTGTTTATTTGTTAACATGCGTTTTCCAAACTGACCTGGCGTTTAACACGAGTATGAAGCGACTCAGCTTTAATATGAAAGTGAACACAGGTGGCATTAATAACTACAGGATCAGCGCGGCTGGGTAGAAGTATCTCTTTTTCTTATAGTCAACTAATCCTAAGAAGTAAGTCCCTAAACTAACAATGTGTTGGTCTGGCTCTCATCCACAAACCCAATGGCAACCTAAAATCTTTTTTTGAAACGTATCAAATACATACATTTATTACGATTTTTTTAGGCTAAACAATTTCCTAAGACAGCTGGGCACTGTGGTTTTTCGAAAAAAGTTACTGATAAAGGAGTAAATGGTGTATTTACTGGGGACTTTTTGCTGAGGACTATTTTCAGTGGGGGATGAATACACATTTGGTGGTGCTCTGGTGAGTACGTCTAAGCAGAATCCTTCTGTGGCGTGTGCGGGATTGAGTCAAAATCAACAGCAGGGTGTGTGCTCATGATAATGAAGGAACACGTCACCCAGAGCAACAGTGTTAATCATTAATGTGTTTTAATAGTTTACGGACAACAACGGAGCTCTATGGCACTGAAGAAGAAGGTAGCTCAGACTGTGGATCACAGATAATACTTGTTATTTATAGAGTGTCACCAGACTTATCCTTTAAGGTCCAAGTCTAACAAATCTGTCTACAACTGGCGCCTGCAACTGATAATGGAATATAAGGACGTGCTGCTGTAATTCAGAATCAGTCGTTTACTGGACACAGTTAATATGGCAGCGTGCCTCAAATCATTCAAAGTGCAGACATACTTCCCATAATGGAGAAGAAGAAAAACACGATTACCGGTGTAACGGTAAACCACGGTAAAAATGTTGAAGAAAACAATTACCGTTTTCATTTAAATATCATTATCTCGGTGGATTACCACGGTGTGGAAACCGCGTGTTCCCAGTTTAATCCTGGGCTCCTGAAGTTGCCGCGCAGGCGCAATGCGTAGCCTACAGTGCGTTTCTTGACGTTGGAATCATGGCGTGAGGAGGAGATGACGGCGCTCAGGACATTTATCAGCCTTGTAAAAAAGGCTCTCTCTCCTGAGATGATTGACCAATCACTGACGAGAGTCATCGCTTTGATCTCCTGCCAATCACTTGCGCTCAGACAGGAGAAGGGGACAGAACAGCTGCTGGGAACTGACTTTTCTTCATCATTCCTTTCCCGTTTTCGGACTTGTGGAAGTGAAGTTTGTAGCCCAGAACGTAAGTTTAAACTATTCTGTAGCTTGCTAAACTGTCATGGGTTTTACTGCCTCGTTATCTGTGTAAACGTTAAAGCTACTTTCATATTGCAATAAGTGTTCTGCTACGATGTGGATTAAGTTTTAAGTTTTTTTATTTATATATTTTTTTATATTACTAGTGCAGCCACGTGTTGATATTCAGGTTGCGCTTGCTAGCAAGGTGCGATCGCCAGTAAACAGCATAGACAGTAAAAGAAAGTTAAACGTGGAGCCACGTGCTTAGCTATTAAAAAGGTGTATTACACCGTTTGCTCCGTTATGGATATGTGTGCTGTAATAGACATGGCTTATTCTCAGTTTGTGTTACCGAGCAATATGTTACATTTATGTTAATTATTACAGAGAAATGAATGTCATTCTTAGTATTGTTTCTTGTTATATGCTTGTGGCTATAACATTTAGTTGTTGGTAAATGATTTCTTAATTATAATTACTTATTTGCTAATATAATGTAACGTCAAATACAACTTCATACTTAACTTCATGTTCGAGTTGTAAATAAATCTTCCTGGATCTCAAAGTCCGACATCTCGGGTTCAAGTTCTTACCGGACACCCTACAGCGGGCCTGTGTTTCAGTAGTTTTCAATAGTTTTTACAAGCCTATTGCCTATATTTTTGTAATATAATAAACACTGTTACACTTTTTGAAAATATTTCAGCTTGTGTAGGCCTATCGGTGCTTTCCGAACATATTGAACACACTTTTAAAAATACTGCGATAATACCGATAATTTTGGTCACTATAACTGTGAGGTAAAATTTTCATACCGTTACATCCCTAAAGACAATACTAGAGGCAACATTCTCATGATAAAAAGGTGAGCTTCAAGTCCTTTGACTAAACATTTATCTACCACACATCAAGTCACTGTAAAACTGCTGGATCACAAAGCTTTATGGTCCTTTGAGAACATGCTGGGGCCAGTACACCCAGTTTTTAACATATGTGCAACACGGTAGATTACATTTTTGCATTTTTTACTCCGTTAATAAAAGATTCACTTTTCAAAATGGTTGTCTATTCATTTTCGCTCAACCATAAATATAGTTTTGATAGGCATAAAGATGTGGATTTAATAAAATGCTGCTGAACTCCAACCCTACTTTGCTCAATCACAAATAAAGCTGGAGAGCAAATTCACACTTTAATAAATGTCTTTTATTTGAAATAAACACTGTCAACAAGCTTCTTCTGGTGAATTCAAAACTAGACAATCCTATATAGCACATACTGTAGACTTATATAAAGTGTGGTGCAATTCTAGGGTTGAACACTGATATGTGAGGAAGTGCATATGCTGACTCAGGGTCTTGTGTCAACAGCGATGACCTATTTAACCATCAGAAACCGTCCGGTCAGCGATGGAACATGGAAAACCCATTTCAATCCACTCAAATGAAACCCAATAAAAACCGACTGTGTAATTATGAGAGACAAAGGTGCAGCGCACACTTGACCCACCTGTGACTGTTTGAAGACATCTCTGGCGATGGCGTCGAGGTTCCCCAGGTCTTTGATGGAGGACACGTACTCCGAGACGGCCTTGATCACCACCTCGCAGGGCGGCAGCACCAACTGGTGGGCTCGCACCTGAAACCGCAACAGTACAAACGGTTGTAATCCACACACACACCTGGTTGGGTGGGGAGTAACACTGTGAGAGAGCCACATCAAGATATTTAACTGTGGGGTATTTATAATTTTTATTTAACAAAAAGTAAAAAAAAAATGTATTACTACTTATTAGACCACAGTTAAAAAGGCTGGACCGGAAGTTATCAGGTTTTGAAAAGGCATTAGGGCGATCTTATGTACTGGTTGGCTCTAGTGCCTATGGTTACGCAAACATCTTTTCAAATGTTATTGGATCCAAGTTCAAAATTCTGGTGTTGTGAAAACCTTAAACCACATATTCTCTCAGAGCCACGTCAAAAATTAGGAGATAATATTCAGAAGATGCCAGCATTTCAAGCTAAATAAGGTGCATCTGATTCTGGCTCATTGAGTTAAACCATTTTATTCATCTATTCATCTGAAAAGACCAAATTGACTCAGTTTTTGTAGACCATTATCCATAATCTGTGTATGTTATAGGAACGGATTGCAGCTCAACATTTTAATATTCATGGAGATTAGCACTGCCAATGTCATTTCGCTTTGTACGTTACTGGCATGTTCTTTTAAATTGCAGAATTGACATAAGACTGGTGTCATTGCTAAGCAATAACACACAACAAGGTGTCGGGATACAAGAAAATAACATAACGTGGAGGCGAGGAATGCAGAGGAAAGCAGCGAAGTGGAGTTCTCTTTGCGCAGTCCTTTGATTTCACACATAAAGCCGCATACACATGATAAGAAGTAAAACCGTGCGGTAGGGTGCATAAAAATTGGTCTAGACCACACATTCAACAGTCTAACAATAGAAAATAGACGTTAGACGCAACGTTTATATACTTTACATACAGTAAGTTTCATGTTTGCGGATGAAGTGTAGGTAATTAATAATAAGATGTTCAAAGATGACAAAAATATCTATAACTATTTTATTATGGTGTGCGATGTCTAGTCCTTTTTTCTCTCCTGATAAATGAAATACATTTTCTTCCAATCACTTAGTCATTCATTCCAATCATGTCCATCAATGTAATGATTTTAAGATGTCATTAATAAAAGTCAACATTTCCTGCATTTTTCAAAATTAAAGCCTTCTATTGATGTCCCTAATCCACTCAAAGGACTGTATTGTGAAAGACCAGCAAATTAAAATGGGAGATCAGAAAACACTCTTCTCTAAAAATGATAATATACTTATAAAACATGGAAAATACTGAATTGAAATAAAAGTCCCAAGTTAAGGTCTGGTTCTGTTTATATTTCAGGTAAATCAAGGCTCAAGTCACTATTTGACTAATACATTAGTATTACATGATTGTTAGAGCTACTATTCTTGCAGCCTAAGCTGTGGTTTGCAGAGGACTTTGGATTTAGAAATAATATGGCACCTTAAGAGAAGCTAGTGGGTGTTCTGGTCCCAGCAGACTCCAGTGGAAGGCAGCCAGGTCCTCATCAGGCAGAATATGATTTCCTGCGAGACAGAAACTCTTTCAAATGCTCGCTGCGTCAATGAACGAGGACGACAGACACAGAGGGGTGCCGAAAATACAACTTGCAAGTAGGGGTGTGCGTTTCAGGGAAAGAAATTTTGGATACATGTTTGCTTGTGTGTATTTGTAAGTGCACGTGAGAGAGTGTGCGGCTCCTAACCCAGCAGAGCAGCAAAGCAGGGCAGGTGCTGTGTCTTCAGCCCGAGCTGCCTGGCAGCCTCAGACAGCAGGTACTGATGCGTGGTCAGGTTCTTGCCGTTCCAGCTCAGTTTGAGCGCATGCGACGAGAAGTAGGCGGGTACGTTGCAGAGGGCGAACTCAGAATCCTGAGCAATGAGGCCAGCGAATCCAAAGTCCCTGTAGAGAGACAGCACTTCCTGGTGGTGGTCCTCCAAAGTCTGTACAACCTGTAGATGCGGAGGGGACAAACTCAAGCCTGCTGTGTCATAAAAACACAAACTCTAAATGGAGTGGGAAATGGGTAAAATCCCGCTAACCTGGTTTGCCATGTGTTAGATTTAGTTGTCATATTTCAAGTGTGATTTATCTGTCAACAGAATATGAATCTGCAACAAATTCTAAATGTTTTTTTTGTTTTCCCCAACTTTACCCAGTTCCAGCTTTTCTCTGAACCTAACATCGTTGCATTTTGGACTGTTAGACAAAACAAGTAATATAAAGAAGTCACCTTAAGAGTCTTTCTTACTATTTTCTGATGTTTTATAGACCAAACGACTAGGGCTGCAACTAACGATTACTTCCATAGTCTTTTAATCTGTCAATTGTTTTATGTATTAATCCATTAGTTGTTTGTTCTATAAAATGTCAGATAACGGTTACAAATTTCAATCAGTGTTTCCCTAAGCCCAAGATGACGTCCTCAAATGTCTCGTTTTGTCCACAACTCAAAAGATATTCAGTTTACTGTCACAGAGGAGAGAAGAATCTAGAAAATACATTTAACAAGCTGAAAGAGTTTTTTTTTAGTTTTCTTTCTTAAAAATTACTTATCAAAATAGTTGCCAATTAATTTAATAGTTGACAACTAATCGATTCATCTTTAACGCTACATATTCAATGTATGAGGAGGATAGAGGTTACAGACAGTCGGTCAGTGGTGCTGCCACTCTGTATACTAACAAAATACTAAAGCTCCACAGGCCTCGCAAAAATACATCTGGGGAACATCTGAGCTTGCACCAGTCTGTTCCGAATCACTGGGGGGTGACGCAGATACCTGGACCTAGGGCAACCTAACTGATTCACAGCCCACTCACGCTGAACCCAATTGGTGGGTGAGGTTCCTGGTTATGCCAGAGAGAGGGAGCAGGAGAGCTTCAAGTTACTTCATTGAAAAATCTATTTAATGAGCTGGCGATCAAATCTGTGTCTTCAAATGAATGCAGTATGTGGCAGTGATGGCAAGGCTTGATTATGAACAAACTGTTTCAGGACTCAAATTGATTAACATTTGTCTGCCACTCACCAATAATAATACAACTAATAATCAATGTAAACAAACCAGAATAATATATATGCAACGATTACAAATGGACAGGCGGCACGTGTAAAGTTGAGTAGGGCACCAAAGCTAGATGGAGAGGAACAGCAATGGCTTTAGTAAAAGTGTAATTCAAGCAGAGGTGAGATACTTGAAGCTGCAGAAATACTACTGTTTCTCAGAATACAGGGAGGAAAAAAACAAAAAAGTACACATTGTAACTGTGAGTAATGATGCTGTACACACACGGAGCATCAGAATACGTTGTACTGTAATGTGGGTGGGCTTGTTCTATTCTCTATCCTCTCTATGGCATTGTGTTTTTTTAACACTAGCATGCAAGCAGATGGGAAAGTAGATCGGAAGCAAAAAGAGACAGCCAGGTAAAGTTGACAGGAGGGAACCATGAGAGTCAATCCGTGGTTTTGATGCATTGGAGGAACATTATGAAACCAATTTCCTTTTTCAAACACATGTAAGGTATTCTTTGCCCCATAATAGTAGAGTAAGGCAGGTATCGTACACCCACCTACTATATTCCATATCAGAGCAAATACTATTGTGCTAATAGGTCAGATACATAAAACATTTATATTTTAATATTCGCAATCACCAACAAACTGAAATGTACAAAATAAGTTATTACAAATGTACCAATGGGAACCTATAAATACTCCACTCAGCAGTTGTTCAACAATGTATGAAAGGTTCAATGAGTTCATGTTATGTAATATATAGGCTAGACTAGGTCATGTTGTACAACACATGTTGCTCTAATTCATGGACTGGTTTAGCCAGTAGCCGCTGCATCATATATAGAATACATTTCTCCTCCCAGTAGAGCAAATACAAATACATCCATGAGAGGAGCAGCCCAGCTACAGGCAGATCACAGATAGAATATATGCTCTGCTGGCTAAAAACAGCCAATGCAAGACAGATCTGTTTGACAGATCGGGTCTGTATGTATTTATGTATAATATTAAAACACATATCCAGATTGACTCATTTCAGTGGTTAGTTAGGGTTGGTGGTTGCACTTGTTACCCAACTGGAAGGAGTTAAAACGGCCCTGGATGATATAAGCTGCTAAATGGGCGTGCAACAAGAAAGGGCAAGTGTTAAATGAACAGCACGCCATATGAACACAAAACAACTGCACACAACCATGATCAAACATTGCTCACCCGCACTCGGAAGCGGAACATGGCGAGGCGGACGCAGTGGCTGAGGCAGGCCGGGGGCAGGAACCATGCCCGGGGAGGCGGGGTGGCCTTGCTGCCGACGTGGTTGACTATCAGCTGCGCCGTCTGTCGCTGGCCCTGCGCTCGCCGCGCCCACTCGGGCCAGCGCTCCTTCCCCAATGTGCCATTGAAAACCACGACGAGCTCCAGGCCACCCTGGTACAGACAGGCCTGCGACAGGGCAGCCAGGTAGCCCAGCATGGCGTTCCACTCGCCCCCGCACACCCAGTCCGTCTGGTAGCCGCCGTAGAGGCGCTGCAGGCCGGAGTCAGCGTCGATTAGGATCCTGGCAGGCGGGGGCGGGGGAGGCATGGGCCCTGGGTGATGTGGGTGGTGGTGTGGGTGATGGTGGTGAGGGGGCTGGCGGGCCGCGGTACGGGCAAGCTTCAGGAGGTCCACCGGGACTGCGGCCCCGGGACACCGCTTCTCTAAATACTCTTGAAAACCCTGCACTCCCATGACTGTGTTGTTAAGCCGGTGTGTCTGGCCGGGAGCAGGCTCTGAATACGTTCTGTACGCCGTGTTTGAAATGTGATGTGGGGCGAGACCGTAGCTAGCTATGCACTTTAGGCAAGCTAACTGGTCTCCGATGTAGTGACTAACTGTAGTTTAGTTAACCCTGCAAAACAACTTATCTGTCACCCAGACTAGTGAAATTAGTCACCATACAGCGCTGTACACGCGTGTCACTTGTCGTTACTTATTCCGATATATCGAAATGCCAATTTCTCAGTTTTGGTCGTGGGTTCTCAGTTTAGTGTCCATCCCTGTGGATTTTTGGTGAGATGCCAGCAAGGCCAGTGTAGCTACCTACAACCAGAAAAAGTTCAACACATTTCCTGCTCCCATAATTTGGCTTTAACATAACCAGCTTCAAAAATGTAGTTGGCAGCAAATAACGGAAATGCAGCAAGGTGGTGGATATTATTGAAAAATGCCAATAAAATAATGATCCTGCTGGTTTGTGCACATGAAACAGATGCAATACTGCGCATTAGTTAGCACACCACAGGCTAGATGGCCAGTTCGCGGACATGATGTTAAACCGAGCAGCTTGCAAAATGGTTATTCTTTTTTTTTATCTGACAACGAAAATATTTGACATTTATTCTGCACTACCTCAGGCAAATCTTAGCATATTTGTATCGGTAGCTTGTTGGCTCGCAGGTGTCTGAATATTAATTAGAACAAACTAACAAGCTATGTGCCTGGCTGACTGGCTAGCTGTAACGTTACTAACGTTTGCTAGCTATGTGGCTAGCTGTTAGCTGCTGGCAGGGTCCCCGGCGTGATTTGACGCGTCAACTCCCGAAGACAAGTCCGGGGCGGACACGACGCGGAATGAGATGGATGTTTGACGAAATAAAAGAAAAGTAACTAAAATAAAATAAAAATAAAAGCCCGATGGTGCCTCCCTCGCTTTCTTCCACACTCACGGCTTCATGTTGCAGAGGGGAACATTACTTCCAAGCGACATCAGCCATCTTGCGACTTCCTCGCGGCCCAGTTGAGTGGGAGGGAAGGCGGAGGGAGTGGAGGGAGGAGGCGCGGTCGCGGGGGACGCTGGGAAATGTAGTCTAACATGTCAGCTTCAAAATGTAGTTGGCAGCAAATAACGGAAATGCAGCAAGGTGGTGGATATTATTGAAAAATGCCAATAAAATAATGATCCTGCTGGTTTGTGCACATGAAACAGATGCAATACTGCGCATTAGTTAGCACACCACAGGCTAGATGGCCCAGTTCGCCGGACATGATGTTAAACCGAGCAGCTTGCAAAATGGTTATTCTTTTTTTATCTGACAACGAAAATATTTGACATTTATTCTGCACTACCTCAGGCAAATCTTAGCATATTTGTATCGGTAGCTTGTTGGCTCGCAGGTGTCTGAATATTAATTAGAACAAACTAACAAGCTATGTGCCTGGCTGACTGGCTAGCTGTAACGTTACTAACGTTTGCTAGCTATGTGGGCTAGCTGTTAGCTGCTGGCAGGGTCCCGGCGTGATTTGACGCGTCAACTCGTAACAGGTAGAATGGCGCTGACTGTCCCGTTCGCAAAATTACGAATCCCACTATGGCCACGCCAAGACCCGCCCTACGAAGCAGCTTGATTGGTTGGGATTAGGCATTATGGTTAGGGGATTGGTCAGGGGATAGGACCTGTACACGTAAGCATGGACGCTTGGCCAATAGTAGTGTGTGAATGCTATTGAAGGGTGGTTCTTGGCGTGGCCATAGTGGGAAAAGAAAATATCGCGTCCCGTTCATGTTCAATCTGTGGGTGTGTATGTCGCCTCCCGGTGGTTCAACTCGGTGCTCTCGGAGGGGAAAAAAAAGTGCCACGAGAAAAAAAAATGGGGGAACAAACTAACTAGGCCACCGGGCCCTCGAGGCTGTCTGTTACCATGGTGACGCGCAGCAAGCTTGGAGGACTTGCTTCAACTGTGCTCGTATCAATGTCTCCGTGTCATCTCTGATTAAAAAAGTAGAACAATTTCTGAAATATGATGAACGATAGACACACTGCAGCCATACAAAAATCCATCTGGCAGATGATCCCTGTTGAGAGAAGGTGTATTTGTATCCACGCAGGTGGGCCGTCGGGTCACCGACTTTTCCACTTGGCGGGGCTACGATCCTTTAGGTAGCTCTGTGTACTTTCTAAACATTTAGCTAGCTAGGACTTTGAAAGTAGTTCTCATATGTCACAGAACCCACTGAGCGTGAATCTCATGCTGGTTATGGATGTTTTTTTTAAATCATACTGTCGGTGATGTGTTAGTGTATTTGGTTCGTTCCGGTGCTCGGCAGAGAGAGAGAAGAGAGAGAGAGAGAGAGAGAGAGAGAGAGAGAGAGAGATTAACTGTGAGCGCGCACAGCACGCCCCCGTTTCGTCCATCAATCCGCGGGGAGAGTGAACATGACGGCCCGGTCTGTGCGGTCCCTCTCCGGAGCCCTGAAGCTCGTGTTCAGCAACCGGTTAACCAGGGTAGGAGCAGTCTCTGAGTTCAACCAGCAGATACAAAAAAAGACTCTTTTTAAAACATTTGAAGCGGTTTAACGCTACTAGTTAGTTTGTTGGAACAGCTGTGTGCCTGTGAGTGAAGCTAAGCTGATTAATGGTCGGTTGGTTAGTTGGCTAACTAAGCTAGCTTGGGTAATGTCGCTGTCCTTTCAGCACCACTTTAAGTCAACTTGATGTCAAATGTAAATCCCTGCAGGGAAAATGTATTGCTAGGCTACTTATGCAGCATTCTTCTTTTTTTCTCCCAAAGCGAGATCAGGCTGTAAATGCATCCTTAAACTGCTCCAGTCCCTGCAGGGTCGTACATTATTTAAACAGTAATACGAGTACTAATGGCAGTGTCGACTAAAAGTAGCCTAGCTACATTATTGGCATCAAAATATACCTAAGGTACAAAAAGTAAAAGTATTCAGAATGGCCAATTTCAGAATAATACATATGTTATAGTGATGCATTAACGTCAACATCACTAATGTTTCAGTATGTAAAAGTTCATATACTGCTGGGTGGCTACATTTATAATAATAATAATAATAATAATCATCATCATTTATTAGTTGAGGAGTAAAAAGTATAAAGTAGCATAAAATAAGAGTATAGTATACAATGAAGAAATACTCAAGTAAAGTACCTCAAAATTGTACTTAAGTAAGTTATATTCCGCCTCTTGCTAGTTGCCAGTTAACTTTTCCTCCCAACCTAAAAGGACTGTATAGAAAAGTGTGACTCAAATTATACAACAAAACTTTTATAATACATGCAATGCATTGTGTAATTTAGCCTTTTACGGGAGCAGATGAACCGCATATTCACAGGATGCATTCATGCCATATAGCAGAAATAACAACACCCTAAGCAAATTTGCAACGCTTGTTGCATGTAACCAATAAATTCCTATGACTAGATTCAACGTTATTGTCATTGCACAGAGTTTAAATATTGAGACAACGAAATGCAGTTTAGCATCTAACCAGAAGTGCAGAGAATAATAAACAAATAAAATAATGTAGGGAGTAATTTAATTCAAAACACTTTATTTATCCTGTGGGGCAATTTACAAAGGCACATAGAGTAATACAGCAAATAAAAGTAAAAAAAATACAAAGTATAAGCCGTACACATTGTTATACTAGTATAACACGTAAACGCAAAAATAAGCTGTACGCACCACAATAACAGTGACATGAGAAAGATAATATTAGTGCAAAAACAGCTGCACACAATATTATTAATGATAATGATATGAGAATGACAATGTTAGTGCAATACAAGTATTATGCAGTAAACACAAACAGCCAAGACCACAGCTCCGTCAAATATATACTCACTTTGAGCTCAAATGTAGGTAATGAATCAGCCACAATTTTCATAATGGAGTCGTCATTTTGATAAGCTAATTTTATGGAACAAAAAGGTCCAAAAACATAACCCTTTGGATCCAGCATGTTCAATTGAAATATTTGCTGGTTTTCTATGACTGTAAACTGTATTTCTTTGGGTTTGGACTGTTTGTTGTCCAATATGAGATGAACTTGGAAACTGGGGAATAGGATTACAAAAATGTTTGACATTTTGTAGACCAAACAATGAATCGATTCATTGAGAAAATAATAGCGGAGTAATCCACAATGAAAATAGTTCTTGGTTGGTGCCCTAAACTCGCTTTGACAGACAAAACCTTTTGTTCCTGACTGTGGTGATAGTACAATCTCATCAACTTAAAAAATGAATAACTAAACTCCCAAATTAATTTCAGGACATTGTGTACATTTGAAATGTAGACTTGTAATTTATCGTTTGATCTTAATTCATAAATCTTCTCTGCAAATAACCACCTTTTCTCTGTATTTACAGGTTTACAGTGCGGCCGCATGTAATCAGAGACACAAGTCCACTTACACTGTGAGTTGTTCTGGATACAAGATGGATTTCTGAAAAGGAGCTCAGTCTCTCACACCTGGTTTACCTTATGACCTTCCTAACCTGATAACCCTACGGTTGTACACCTTAAAGCTTCCATATCGTGCTCAGATCAGATTCATACTTCACTACTATTTGGGGTTTCTACTAGAACCTGTTTACATGGGTTAATGTTCAAAAACACTTTATTAATCTCATACTGTCTGTCTGAATATACCTGGATTCACCCTCAGCCTGAAACGCTCCGTTTTAGCGCCTGTATCTTTAAGACCCCCCCCCCGAAAAAGCCCATTCTGCTCTGATTGGTCGGTGTTTCTGGGTCTTCTGCATCTGCGTTCTCAGCATCTCTGCACCGTCATTGCAGCCGGGGAATGACTGTAACAGCACTGTAACGGCACTTTCTACCTATATATAGAATAGTTGTGGGGGCCTCTGGCTCACCCAGTGGGGGCATTCGCCCCATGTAGGCTGGGTCCTGCAGCGGTGCGGGTTCGAGTCCGACCTGCTGCCCTTTGCTGCGTGTCATCCCCCATCTCTCTCCCCCTTTCATGTCTGTTCACTGTCACTGCATAATGAAGTGGAAAAGCCCCAAAAAAATAATCAAAAAAAAGAATAGTTGTGACATTCATTCTCCCTTGTGGGGGGAGGGGCTTAGGAGAACGTTTTGGGCTTCAGCAGTAAGGTGGGAAGGACTGAGAAGTTGTCGATGTTAACATTTTTTGGCTATGTCCTGGATCTTCGCAATCCTACCTACAGCACCTTTAAAGGTCCAATATGTAATACTGACAGCTAGCGTTTAAAAAAGTTACTGCAGTACAAATTCAAAATACTCGTCTCCCCCGCCCCCTCCTCCCCAGACTCGAAGTTCACGTTGGTTGCCAGGCTGAGACCGCAGCATCCACAACAATGTTGCTAGACGCTTGTCTCACATAGCCAGACATTACTTCACAGCACAGAGGAGTAGCTAGCTAACGTTAGATGCTGGCTATATTGACAGTCATAAAAGCCCGTGCTCACGCGGCGCTCTGTACCCGACTGACAGACATACTTTTTTGGCTCAGAATTACAGTAAGAACTGCCAAAAACCCCACAACCTTGCCGTCCTCTCCACACACCGGACAGGCACACTTCCTCGGCTTAGAATTACAATAGGAACCGCTAAAAATACCACTAGCTACCTTGCCGACTGAACACACTTCATTGGCTTAGAATTACGCCAACGATCGCTAAACACACTGCAAACTCACAGTCCTCTCTTCCCGATTTCGGCTCCGGCCGCTAAACTACAGCCATGGGCTGCTTGCCTGGTCCTCCGTTAACGTTAGCAGTTAGCAGGGTTAGCAGGATTAGCATGGCAGCGTTAGCCAGGACTAGCCAGGCTCAGCCGGGATCACTTTACTGGCTGGCTGTGTCTCAATTTGTCTTTGCGAGTAACCAACTCGGGTACTCTAGCTATATAATTCAATGTGAGTACACAAATGTTGAAATTATATAAAATGCCCGTCCCTAGTGGCTGTGATAAATTAGCCTGAAGCTAATGCTTAGCTACCTGTTCAGGAGGAAATAAGCCAACTCTGCGTCCTTTTGGGCTCTAAGCTGTCTCCATCTTTCAAATACATCTCCATTATTTACCAGGGGGTTGTTACGTCTCTGGTCACGCAAACATGCCGTTTTATTTATTTTTTTAGGTCGGGTAGAATCTATCTCCGTTGATCCTGTTTGTTTGTTTGCTGCTTTTCATGGCTGTACTAACGGTTTGCGTTTTTCCAGGTATATCTGGCAACCCGGCCTGGCTGTCAAACTGGACAGTTGATAACAACACACAGGCCAAAACACCAACAGAAATTCCGTCATGGAACGGAAATTTCAAAAGGAGAAAATACTGGCATTAGCATTGTTGTCAGAAAAAATTGTATTTCAATTTAGCATGTTTCCTTAATATCTGATGAGGCATTGGTGTCATTTTGGGATTTATTACAGTACATATATTACATATTGGACCTTTAAGAGATTCCCAAAACAAACATGTCAACATGTCTTTACTGCATGTCCACAGGAGCACCAACGTTGTTTTGTCTCATCAATATTCTTGTGGATGCCACCAGGAAGCTGCTGGTCACCGTGTGTCTTCCCTCTCCTTTTTTGTCCGAATAACTTGTTAACCTGTTTTCTCTCCTCTGCTCTGAATCCCTCCTTCCTCCACCCACCCACCCACCCACACCAGACCATCGTGAGTATGGCTGCTTACACACAGACAAGACGTGTAGCATTAGTGTTGGGACTCGTTAGGAGAGCCAACGGATTACAAGTTCTGTGTCTTTCCAATAGCTTAGAGTCTTCTTAATGTAATGTATACTTTATTCTCAGTGGTTTTATAGAGGATGTACAGTATCTACTGCGCTGTGTGGGGAGGACTTTGACTTTCTGCGTTTGTTTGTGTGTGCGTTACAGCCTCCGCCGGCACTGTACGGAGGCAGACACACCGTGACTCTGATTCCTGGAGATGGCATCGGACCAGAGCTGGCCAAGCACGTGTGTGAACTATTCCGGTGAGAATTCACACACACACACACACACACACACACACACACACACACACACAGTGTTAAAATTAGCAGAGGGCTGGACGATATGACCTAACATTTTACCTCGATTACGATTAATAAATGATTATTTTGTTGAGTTGGTTTGTGTAAAAAACAAGGTTTGTCCCGTTAATATGCTCAACTATCAAAGGTGAGATCTTTTTTTTTTTAATCTACTTTTATCAATTATTTATTTGTCATTTGAAATCAAAAGCACACATGGCTTGAAATGAAAGTTCTTATGAAAAAAGTCACATTTTAGTTGTATTGTAATAAAACAAGTTTCCTAGAAAAGTGTAAGTAGTATAATGTATAATATAAAAGTATAATGTATGTTTTAATGTGTATGTTTTGCAAACAAAATGAAGGATTTTAAATATGGCCATGTCAAAAGTAAAACACCAGACTTTCACCCAGGGTCCCGAGAGTGCTACATTAGGGGACCAGTGTTTTAACCCAAACCATAAACCTTTTTCTAATATGAACTATCTTTTTGGTGTCTAAAATGTAACTGCCCACACAGTGGGAAAAAACGAATAACCGACATGGAAAAATTACATCGGTTAGAGGTTCTGTATTTTGGTTTTGCTTTCTTTTCGATTGGTCTCGCATTGTCATATCTTCCTCCACAGTGCTGCTGAGGAAGGTCTGGCTAGTCCACACAGTATTCTGTGATGGGAGAAAAACGTTCTCTGGTTTATTGGCATTTCTTTAAACCAATCACAATCGTCTTGGGCGGGGCTAAGTGCCGGACAGAGCTACGGCGCCTCTGCAAAATAGCCTCGGGAAGGAACTTGCTTTGGTGGAACGTGTGTACGCTCAAAAGTTGTTTCAGTCGCGCAACAGAAAACTCCGATTGGACAGATAGTCTAGCTAGCTGTCTGGATTTACCCTGCAGAGATCTGAGGAGCAGTTAACCCTAGTCCTCACAAATCCACTGGAGTTTAGAACGCCAACACAAAGAAAGAGGACGGTAACAGACATCCGGCTGAAAAGAGTGAAATCCGGCTGAATTTCCAGCGACACCTGAGCAAGTGGAACGTTGTGGATATAGACTACTTTTTGATTAATCGTCTAGCCCTAGTAACCAGCTCATACTGTCATTAAATGCCTCAGCTCCGTCATATTGAAGTGATCTCCGTCTGTTCTTTGTTATCAGGTTCTGCTGTGTGCCAGTGGACTTTGAGGTTGTCAATGTGGACTCATCTGTGGACTCAGAAGAAGACATCAATAATGCCATCATGGCTATTAGACGCAATGGAGTTGCACTAAAAGGTATGTGTTTTGTGTGTGTGTGTGTGTGTGTGTTTTTATTTGATTTGATTAGACTTTATTGTCCACCTTAGTGGAAATTTGTCTTCGACTTCTCCGACAGATATACATCAATGACACCAATCTAAAATTACATTAAAATACACACAGTTAACAGTACAACACTAATACCATCAACATGCAACAACAGAATGGAGTAACAATAATCATAATGGCCCACACACTGCACCCTGTACAATGTTCACACAGCTGAATGAATGCTAAAAAATGTCAACCTGCTGGTGGCGCTAGAGAAACGCTCAGAGGATCACTGAAGGCTTAAGGTAAGGTTTATCCTCTAAAGCACACGTGTCAAACTCAAATCCGGCCCTCATATCAGTTTTGGTTTACAATACATTTTGGCACACCTAGTTTTTGTCGCTTTTTCTTCGTTTTTGTTGATTTTCTTCTATGATGGCTAAGAATTTTTTTGCTGACTTTTTTAGGACTTTATGTCGACCAAACTGTGAGTGAGAAGACTATACGAGACATGCAATAATACAGTCAAAAATATTTCACTTTTTGGATTCAATAAAAGCATGTCAATAAACCTGTACATGTCTGGCCCTTGATGTGATTCTCATTTTCCAGTGTGGCCCTTAGTGGAGTTGACTTTGACACCCCTGCTCTAAAGGAACATGAACGCCTGTTCTATTCACATCCAGTCAAGAATAAAATATGCACCAAAAAAAAAGAAGCTCTTTCTGCTTCATCTAGTTGGGTCATGTCTCTATTTTAGTTGTCATTCTTCAGGTGTAGCTTTTGTTTGTTTATCCAGGTAACATTGAGACCAACCACAACCTGCCCCCCTCCTACAAGTCCAGAAACAACCTGCTCCGGTAAGGTTTCCATCTTTCATCTTTCATCACAGGGGTCTTCAACGTTTTTAAGTCCAAGGACCCCTCAGCTGAAAGAGAGACAGAGCAGGGACCCCCTACTACATGTATTGTATAAAATTGAGTAAATTATTATACTGGGCCAGATGGATGAAAATGAATGGATATTCATGTATTACTTATACATCATGTCTGAATATTAAACATACATGTGGAAGGCACAGCGAATCCTTCGCCTTTTGCTTCCTTTGTGTTGGCGTTCTAAACTCCGGTGGATTTATGAGGCTATTTTGCAGAGGCACCGTGACTCCATCTGGGGCTTAGCGCCGCGCCAAAGAAGATTGTGATTGGTTTAAAGAAATGCCAATATACCAGAGCACGTTTTTCTCCCATCCCAGAATGCTGTGTGGACTAGCCAGACCTTCCTCCGCAGCGCTGTGGAGGAAGGTCTGGCAATGTGAGACTACTACCATAGTGGCTACCTTACCTTGATGAGTAATAGCGTTAATTTCGTCAGACGAGACGAGACTAAATATGTTCGTCAACGACCTTTTTTTCCATGACTAAGACAAGACGATGACGAGACTGCGCCAATGTCCAAAAACGCTGACTAAGACTAAATTAACATGCTTTGTTGACGAAAAAAGACGGGACTAAAATGTTTTGATAAAATCTCTCTTCATTTTCGTCTACAATCATCTCTACTTTTTCATCATGAGATAGAATATTCAGCTGTTACTAGGGTTGGGTACCGAGACCCGGTGCCTTAATGACCGTTATCTACCGGACCGAATAGCAACGCGGATTTCGGTGCCAGTTAAATGCCTGCTCTTCTCTCTGATGCTCCTAAACGGACGTTAGAGTCAACCAAAACATCTCTGCACGGGACGCTAGCTAACACTACACTCGGCAGCAGGTAACATTAGCCTACCGTTAGCTAGTTAACACTACACTCGGCAGCAGTTAACATTAGCCTACCGTTAGCTAGTTAACACTACACTCGGCAGCAGGTAACATTAGCCTACCGTTAGCTAGTTAACACTACACTCGGCAGCAGGTAACATTAGCCTACCGTTAGCTAGCAGCTGGAGTAAACACGGTTAAAATGCTGACAGCTAAACGGTGTAAAAGTGTGTCTGTATTTCACTGGAGGGGATTCGAACACCGAGACGTACGACAGTCTCTAGCTGCTGTTGTCTGAAAAACAACACATATGTTGCATTCACTTGAAACTCGCCTCGCCTCGTGCTGCATTTAAAGTTATTGTAAAATACCCTTTTCCCATCCAGTTGTTGTTTGTATTGTTTAACAGGAATTTAATGGTGAAATAAGGAAGAGGCTCGATATTTATATAACTTTTTATAATTTATTTTTATATAACTATTTGACTGAAATGCTTATCAGAAATAATCTCAGAAATAATTTGTTATTTAAAAAAAGACTAAAATGTTGTGACTAAAACTTGACCAAAATGACGAGACTTTTAGTCGACTAAAACTTGAGTAACAAAAAAAGATATGTGAATGACTAAATATGACTGAAACTAACAAGGACATTTGGCACAAGACTAAGGCTAAGACTAAATTAAAAATAGGTGACAAAAGTAACAGTAATTAGTGAAGCCTATCATCAATGTTGTGTAAGTTAAATGTTTGTGTTTTTTTACATGAATAGGCTGATTTGTCTTTGCTCATAATTTGTTGTATTCATGTTAAGGTATTATTTTATTTTTTTTACTTTCAAATTCAATAAATTGTCAGCCCCCCTGCAGTAACTCTGAGGACCCCCTAGGGGTCGCGGACCCCCTGTTGAAGATCTCTGTGTGAAACAACAACCGTAGCGTTGGTATAGAGCAGTGGTGTTACAGTGTTTGTTCTCATCTTCCAATCCGTCTCCATTTTGTTTCCCGGCCTCTCTCATCCGTCTTATCTACCCTTCTCTTTTCTTCCCTTCACCTCATCCTCTCTCTCTGCAGCACCACTCTGGATTTGTATGCCAATGTGATGCACTGCCAGTCCCTACCAGGAGTGAGGACACGCCACAGAAACATCGATATCATGATCATCAGGGAGAACACCGAGGGAGAGTACAGCAGCCTGGAGCACGAGGTATGTGTGTGTGTGTGTGTGTGTGTGTGTGTGTGTGTGTGTGTGTGTGTGTGTGTGTGTGTGTGTGTGTGTGTGTGTGTGTGTGTGTGTGTGTGTTCACAGCAGGGAACCTAAACCCCACAAAAAAATATTATTAGTAAACTGAAACTAAATAAAAAACTACAACCTTCAAGAAAAACTAATTGACTATACATATATATATACCGACAGCATGCATTTCTGTGATTTCTCATCATGACACTAAACCCAGAGACCGTTGAACCACAGAAACTAACTCAAACTAAATACATAAAAACTGAACTGAAACTAAACTAAAAAACTAGCAAACACACTCTGAAAAACTAACCAAAACTAAACTTAAATGAAATCCAAAAATCAAAACTAATTGAAAAATTGAAAAAACTATTATAACCTTGGTTCACAATTCCCTTGATAGTGAAATAACACACGTCATAACCTCTGTCTTAACTTGCCCTCCTATTTCTCTCCTTCTGTTTCCGCAGAATGTACCGGGCGTCGTTGAATGTCTGAAGATCATCACCAAGACCAAATCTCTACGCATCGCTGACTACGCGTTCAGAACGGCGAGGGCCAAAGGACGCGGACGAGTCACGGCTGTACACAAAGCTAACATCATGTCAGTATCTGCCGGCTCAGAGGACCAGACCCCCCCTGTTTTTATTCATCTTTCCCTATAAAACACATGAAACATCTCACATCAATGTGTGTGTGTGTGTGTGTGTGTCTCTGTCTGTGTATGTGCGTGTGTCTGTGTCTGTGTGTGTCTGTCTGTGCGTGTGTCTGTGTGTGTGTGTCTGTTTGTGTCTGTCTCTGTCTCTCTGTCTGTGTCTCTGTCTGTGTCTGTGCGTGTGTGTCTGTGCATGTGTCTGTGTGTCTGTGCGTGTGTCTGTGTGTGTCTGTGCGTGTGCCTGTGTGTCTGTGTCTGTGGGTCTCTGTCTGTGTCTTTGTGTGTGTCTGTGCGTATGTCTGTGTGTGTCTGTACGTGTCTGTGTGTATCTGTGCGTGTCTGTGTGTGTCTGTGTGTGTGTATCTGTGTGTGTCTGTGTCTGTCTCTCTGTCCGTGTCTCTGTCTGTTTCTGTGCATGTGTTTGTGCGTGTGTCTGTGTCGGTCTGTGTCTGTGCGTGTGTCTGTGTCTGTGTGTGTGTGTGTCTGTCTCTCTGTCTGTCTGTGTCTGCGTGTGTGTGTGTGTGTGTGTGTCTCTGTCTGTTTGTCTGTGTGTGTCTGTGTCTGTCTCTCTGTCTGTGTCTCTGTCTGTCTGTGTGTGTCTGTGTGTGTCTCTCTGTCTGTGTCTCTGTCTGTCTGTGTGTGTCTCTCTGTCTGTGTCTCTGTCTGTCTGTGGGTGTGTCTGTGCGTGTGTCTGTGTGTGTGTGTGTGTGTGTGTGTCTGTGCGTATGTCTGTGTGTGTGTGTATCTGTGCGTGTGTCTGTGTGTGTCCGTGCGTGTGCGTGTGTGTTTGTACGCGCAGGAAGTTGGGTGACGGCCTCTTCCTGGAGTGCTGTAAGGAGGTTGCCAGCGGTTACCCTGAGATCACCTTCGACAGCATGATTGTGGACAACACCACCATGCAGGTAGCTAGCCAGGGCACGGCTGCACGCCGCCATGCATGATGGTTCTGGCTGGAGGATAACAGGGATCCTGTTTAAAATACAAAGAGTTTCTACAGTTGGAAGATACATGAATGGCACTCCTTAGCCCAGTCTCATGCTGCCTGTATATTTAGAATTGGAGAAAAAAACTTCTTCAAAATGTTCTGTGATTATCTTTTTTATTCGCGGTGTTGGAATGTAACTAAGTACTAAGCACTCAAGTACTGTCTTAAACGTCCCATGACATGCTGATTTTTGGATGCTTTTATATAGACAGTGGTCCCCTAATACTGTATCTGAAGTCTCTTTTACATAGGCCTTAGTGGTCCCCTAATACTGTATCTGAAGTCTCTTTTATATAGACCTTAGTGGTCCCCTAATACTGTATCTGAAGTCTCTTTTATATAGACCTTAGTGGTCCCCTAATACTGTATCTGAAGTCTCTTTTATATAGACCTTAGTGGTCCCCTAATACTGTATCTGAAGTCTCTTTTATATAGACCTTAGTGGTCCCCTAATACTGTATCTGAAGTCTCTTTTATATAGACCTTAGTGGTCCCCTAATACTGTATCTGAAGTCTCTTTTACATAGGCCTTAGTGGTCCCCTAATACTGGATCTGAAGTCTCTTTTATATAGGCCTTAGTGGTCCCCTAATACTGTATCTGAAGTCTCTTTTATATAGGCCTTAGTGGTCCCCTAATACTGTATCTGAATTCTCTTTTATATAGGCCTTAGTGGTCCCCTAATACTGTATCTGAAGTCTCTTTTATATAGACCTTAGTGTTCCCCTAATACTGTATCTGAAGTCTCTTTTATATAGGCCTTAGTGGTCCCCCAATACTGTATCTGAAGTCTCTTTTATATAGACCTTAGTGGTCCCCCAATACTGTATCTGAAGTCTCTTTTATATAGACCTTAGTGGTCCCCCAATACTGTATCTGAAGTCTCTTTTACATAGGCCTTAGTGGTCCCCCAATACTGTATCTGAAGTCTCTTTTACATAGGCCTTAGTGGTCCCCTAATACTGTATCTGAAGTCTCTTTTATATAGACCTTAGTGGTCCCCTAATACTGTATCTGAAGTCTCTTTTATATAGACCTTAGTGGTCCCCTAATACCGTATCTGAAGTCTCTTTTATATAGGCCTTAGTGGTCCCCTAATACCGTATCTGAAGTCTCTTTTATATAGACCTTAGTGGTCCCCTAATACTGTATCTGAAGTCTCTTTTATATAGACCTTAGTGGTCCCCTAATACTGTATCTGAAGTCTCTTTTATATAGACCTTAGTGGTCCCCTAATACTGTATCTGAAGTCTCTTTCCCGAAATTCAGCCTTGGTGCAGAATTACAGCCACTAGAGCCAGTCCCAGAATGAGCTTTCCTTTCTGTGTCTGAATCTATTGAGGAGGAGAGAGGGGGGGCAAGGTGGAGGGGGGGGGGTGTGGCCTTGACCAACTGCCACTTTGCTCGTTTGAAAGCCATGATGTCTCTCTCTCATGGGTTGGCCAAATTCTCTGGACGGGCAAAGCAGAGAAACGGGAGGTAACCTTGCTCCTTATGACCTCATAAGGAGAAGATTCCAGATCGGCCCATCTGAGCTTTCATTTCCTCAAAGGCAGAGCAGGATACCCAGGGCTCGGTTTACACCTATCACCATTTCTAGCCACTGGGGGGCCATAGGCAGTCTGGGGGAACTCATATTAATGTTAAAAAATCTCATAAAGTGACATTTTCATGCCATGGGATCTTTAAGTACAAATGTTGAGGTACTTGTACTTAACTTGAGTCTTTTCTTTTCATGCCTGCGCTACATTTCAGAGAGAAATGTTGTACTTTTTACTCCACTACATTCATCAGCTTTAGTTACTAGTTACTTTACGAATTAAGGTTGTTGCACACAAAACACATGTAGTTTATAAAATCTGATGTTTTATTATAAATGAAACTAGCTGGGGAGGCCTCTAGCTCACCCAGTAAGAGCATTCAACTCATGTTGGCTGAGTCCTGCAGCGGCGGACGGTTCGAGTCCGACCTGCTGCCCTTTGCTGCGTGTCGTTCCCCATCTCTCTCCCCCTTTCATATCTATCCACTGTCTAATAAAGGGAAAACCCCCCAAAAATAGTCTTTAAAATAAATAAATGAAACTAGCCAACAATATAACGGCCTACAAGTCCAGCTGAATTAAACACACAACTGTTTGGATCCTTTCCACTTTCTAAAATGGGAGGATTTTTCTGCATTGAGTACTTCTCCTTTTGATACTTTAAGTACATTTTCCTGATGATACTTACATACTTTTACTTAAGTGCCATTTTCAATGCAGGACTTTGACTTGTAACAGAGTATTTTTACAGTGTGGTATTAGTACTTTTACTGAAGTAAAGGATGTGAGTATTTCTTCCCCCACTGTTTATCTGTGTGTGTGTGTGTGTGTGTTAGCTGGTTTCCAGGCCCCAGCAGTTCGATGTGATGGTCATGCCCAACCTGTACGGCAACGTAGTGAGTAATGTGTGCGCCGGGCTGGTTGGCGGACCGGGTCTGGTGCCTGGAGCCAACTATGGACAGGACTACGCCGTGTTTGAGACGGTGAGAAAAGGCACAGAGACCATACAAAAAAAGGTCTCTTAACACTCCTGTTGTCCTTGGGTCAAATTTGACCCATTTTCAAAAAGTTTCTATATCAGAAATTTGGGTTTCTTTCAACCACATTTTCAAAAGAAAAAAATGTGGACGCTATTCACAAGTTTTCATAGCATTTGAATTTTTTTTGGGTGAGGCTATTTGCACCCCTGGTACAATTAGCAGTGTATGCTATTTGTACCCTGGTGCAATTAGAAGTGCTATTCGTACCCCGCCGGTGCACACAGCAATGTGTTCTATTAATACCCCGTCTGGTACAAATATCAATGTATGCTGTTTGCACCCCTATGAATTTACAGTACCTTGGCATATAGTTACACACAGTTATCCATACTACTCATGTATTACACCTTTTTGGAATATTATCGTCCTGACATTCTTACCCTAACCATAACCAATCCCACTCCTCTTGCCTAAACCTAACCAACCCAACCAGAGCAGGCATATTCATGAGCATTCCCCTACCACCCTGCAAAAAAAAAAAATTGCGTTCGCGGGCCCTGACTTGCGCAGTTGCATGCAAATTATCCAATCCAAAATGAAAAAAATTAAGATCACCTCACAGGTGAATCGAACTCCAAACTCCCAAACCAAAGGTAAGCGTACTAACCACTCACCTAGCAGTTCTTAAGGAATGTTGTATAACTGTTTACCACTTGGTTTCTTCAAGCCTCGGTTGCTAGGTAACAGTACTGTATACAAAAAATAGGTACTAACCAACAAACTAACAGTTGTATGCTTTCACTGAAGACAGAAAGCGCAACTGTAGTATCCAGAAATTCAATTGTTATAAACTTTCCTAATATGCCAGTTTCTGCGGTCATGGAAGATGAACGTCCGCCATGATTTCGGTGCACGCGAGCAACGTGTTTTTGTTGTTACGTCACAGGGTGTGAATAGCTCAGCTGTTTGGTCGAGGCTATTCGTACCGGGGGTGCAATTAGACACTCCGATTTTTTTTTTAATAAAAGAACGTTGAAAAAAGTGACAAAAATGTCGGGAAAAGCTCCAAAAACGTGGGGACAAACACACAAAAACGTCAAAAGGTGCAGAAAAAAACGTGAAAAAGTGACAAAAAAATTGGTGGAAAAGCAACAAAAGCGTCGAAAAAGACGTCCAAAACGTTGAAAAGAAGTTAAAATTTTGACCCAGATAAACAAAAAGTTGCATGGTTGACGGGAAGACAACACAAGGGTTAAATGTGCGTTCATTTTGGGCTACAAGCTGCCAACACAACACTGACAGATGATCTCTTTATAGAGTTGATACGGCGACGTGTTAGCAAACAGTTGCTGATCTTCACATCCAGCAGAAACGGAGGATTATTAGCATTCATTACCTCCTCCAAGGAGGTTATGTTTTCGGCTCGGTTTGTCTGTTTGTTTTTGGCTGGTTTGTTTGTCTGTCTGGCGGCAGAATTACAGAAAAACCACTGGTCCGATTGTCATGAAAACTTGGCGGAAGGGTGTAGCATGGGCCGAGGGAGAAGCCATGACATTTTGAAAGAGATCTGAATCCCGGGGACGAATACACAAATTAACTTTTTCACTTTTGTCAACATTGTAAGATAGGGACTTTGTGTTGTATTCATGTAATGTCAGAATAATCAGACAAATTAGATCCCGAATTGAGAAAATTCACACATTAACATTGTGAGATAGAACATGTCTTGGTGGAGGTCTGCGCTCTCTGAGTGGATTGGATTTGTTTTTCTGGTCAACTGGTAGCTAAGTCCAGCATTCACTCTTCTTTAAAGGTGCAGTAGGTAAGACTTATAAAACTAACTTTCTGTCATATTTGCTGAAACTGACCCTATGTTCCATTACAACTACATGAAGCAGGTCGTTTAAAAAAAAAAATCCGTCTCCTCTGGCACCACCTACAGCCTGTAGTGCGATTTGCAAAAATCCACAGCTCCCTGTTCAGATGCACCAATCAGGGCCATTCATTGTCCCTTGTGGGGGGAGGGGCTTAGGAGACCGTTTTGGGCTTTAGTGGAAAGGTGGGGAGGGACTGAGAAGTTGTCGATGTTCAAATCTTTTGGCTAAGTCCTGGATCTTCGCAATCCTACCTACGGCACCTTAAAGTTCTGTTTTTGGTCTCCACCAACTCCTGAGGGAAATATCTGGCTCTTTGGTTGCTAAAATGTTCCACTACGGTATGTTAAGCGTGTGTGTCTGTAATTTGGGATGACAGTGGGTTTATCAGAGTTGGGTTAAACAGAAAAGTTGCAGCCCGGAAAAACCAAAACAATGAGCTTAAAGACCCAGTGCTCTCTACAGAGGAGGGCGTGGGCTCGTCACTATGCACGACAACCTTTTACATTCCATGCAGTCATTTCATCCATTGCTTGGATGAAAATATTGATTAGTGCAACTTAATTGTTTTTCAAGCCTTCCTTGACTTAAATATTGATGTCTCGCTCCATTATATAGATTTAGAGGTATTATAAAAAAAAAAGACAAAATTCCATAAGTATGACAGTGATGATAAGAACATCCTTTACTCTTACTTTAGCCATTGCTCCTTCTCTGTGCAAACTTAAACGAGTACAGAAGTATTTCAGCACTGCAGCAACATCGTAAATGATCAGATGTCAAAGCTGCTACACCCCTACATGTTCTCCATTCGTTACTGTCAACATGCTCTTCTACGTGCAGGGCACCAGGAACACCGGGAAGAGCATTGCTAACCAAAACACGGCCAACCCCACGGCCATGCTGCTGGCCTCCTGCCTGCTGCTGGATCACCTGAGGCTCCACGCTTACGCCAGCATGATCCGCAGAGCCATCCTCTCCACGGTCACCGAGACTCGGGTAACGCCACGGCACACGCTACGCATTCTTTGTCCTTTTATAATCCCAAAACCCTGCTTCGTTTTGTTTTCTTTATGCATACTATCGCACAAATAAATAATTTTTTTTTAAACTATGCACCAATACTGTGGAACTGGCAACCCAGGGCTACACGAGATGCAAGCACCTCGGACATTTTTAAAGGGCAATTGAAAGCCTATTTATTCAGCAAAGCTTTTAACTAATTGTCACTCGTTCGTTTTATTATCATAGTTTACATGATTTGCTTTCCCCCATGTTGTCTTGATTTGTACAACATATGTTCTGGGCATATCGTTGCAGCCTCTGTTGTTTGTTGCTCATTTGATTATTTGGTAACCCATTTTATTGTTTTAATATGATCTTCTTTGTTTTGCGGTCCCTCCACTTTGTCGTAAAGCCCTATGAGCTACACTTTCTGTATGAAAAACAAAACGAGTTTCATGAATTGAGATGTTGGGCTCACATATTGTTTGGTCGTGTCCTTTGTCCTCCAGCTGCACACGGTGGACCTGGGGGGCCAGGGCTCCACCTCTGAAGTGGTCCGCTCCGTCATGAACGCCGTTCAGAGCACCGGGCCCCTGACACTGAGCATCTAGAACAAACATTCATGTGCAAATTCTCTCTCTCTCTCTCTCTGGCACTGCAGAGTGCATATATTACAGTGTGCCTCTCTTCAGTAGTCTTCTATGCAATTTCATAATAATAATAATAACAAGAGAGTTGTTTGATAGTAATACTGAAATGAAACTGTACACACAAACAGTCTATGCAATATGTTTCATCTTAACAGAGACACCTCCTGATTGTTTGTGGTTTGAGCACTTTGTTTGCATCTGTACTTTACCTGAACTGACCAGCATACAGTTTAGGCTTCCTGCACACTGCCTGCGTGGCGTGTCCATTTTTATTTTGGCTCCCGTGTGAACAGGTTAGAGCTTGCACACTGTCTGCGCGACACGCACGTCTCAGGCGCGTGCACGCTAGAAACAGGACCGACGCCTATTTCTCACGTGACACGCAAGCGTGTTAGAAGCGTTTCCTGGCAAAATAGAATACGGAAAGATGTTTAGATGTCATTTTGACACAAATACATATTAATAAATGACATTTTGATGTTTGAAAGTCTCTAGGCTTTGACATAAATGCCGATATAAATGTGACGAGGCTAGCAGCAGCAGCAGCGCCGTGTCCGACCCGTTTCTGGTGTGCAAAGACATAGAAAAATCGCCACGCTCACGCCACGCGGGCAGTGTGCAGGAGGCCTCGCTGTGTGGAACAGTGAAAACACGATACTACACCTGTTTGAGTTACACCTAACCTCCTCCATGTTTATTAGTTTGGTTCATGTATTTATTATGAAGTGAAACCCTTTATCCTTCTTGCGTTTAACTTATTAACGGCTGTTGTCTGTCTACTGAGACACAGCTGTCCTACTACTGTACTGAATGTATTGGGCAACATGTCGGGCTGTTGCTGCGAGCCCTGTACACCTCTAATAAAGCTAATACAGCTTCTGTCCTTCATTGGTGTGTCTTCAGTCTGTGCTGAAACCAACAGATCTGAATGCGTGCAGGACTGGCTTGTCTGGACCACAGGGAGGCCACATTGTCTTGTCCAATCAGATTGCTGGGACTTGAGGGGAAACCTTGTAGGAGTAGTAGAGTTGTACTACTAGTGTATTTGATTAATAGCAGTAATAATAATAACTTTATTTGTGTTGCACCTGTCAGGCAAATATGCAGCCCAAAGTGCTTCAGAACTCAAAACAATATTTCTAAATGGAAATCAACAGCCACAATAAGTAATGTGTTTGATAACAATACTATGAAATAAATTAAAACAACAATAAAATGAAGTGGTGGAATGTCACTACATGAAGTGTCACTTGAGTATTTCATGCTACTTTATAGTTCTACTCCACTACATTTTGGAGGCAATTATTGTACTTTGTACTCCACTACATTTAGTTTTTTACTCTAGTTACAAGCAAATTTAGATTACTAATATTAAATACAAACTATATTATTAAACTAATGAATAGATCAAGCTCTCCAGCAGTATATGAGGCCATTCAAATAAGCTCCACATTTACCAGAGGCAACATGAAAGTGATGAACACATTAATAGTCCAGTCATTTTAAGCCAAAATGGGGGTCAACCTAGGCCAAATTGCAACAGAAGTAAAGTACCGCTTCCTGCCTCTATGTATTAATGTTCATGGGTAGCCTAAATGGGTTCTATTCAGACCTTAACAGTAATTTAGTATTATATGTCAACAAGATTCAACAAGACATTTTCCCCTGGCTATACCCAATGTTTAGATCTGTTGTGGTATTTATGCAAATTAGCACATACGTAATTAGATTATGCACCGCTTGCCCGTGTTAACAAAACATTTTTTTTTTTACATTTTTCGTTTGTCTTGATGTAAGTAATCACCTCAGTAATTTTCATGGTGATATCTAAAGGTTAAAATGTTTACCTTATTCCCGTGAGAAAAAGAATGAATAGGCTTATGAATAGGCTATATTTGGGTCTTTTTCGAAACTTTCCCCTAATGGGATTCTTTGGGGCTTTTTTTCTTCCTTACTCAGGACATATTGAGGATATAAAATCAGTTGAGTTTGCTTCCGTTGCAATTTGGCCTACCTTTTTTCATATAATGACTGGACTATAATGCAGGGGTTCTCGAACGCATCGCTCAAAGGTCTGAATCAGATTTTTATTCCAGGTCAGAGAAAAACATTCGGTCCGCTTTTTGAGTTTCATGCGGTAAAAGTACAGCAGTATTCTTAGTTTCATGTAGTAAAAGTACAGCAGTATTCTCAGATTCATGCAGTGAAAGTACAGCAGCATTCTCAGATTCATGCAGTAAAAGTACAGCAGTATTCTTAGATTCATATAGTAAAAGTACAGCAGTATTCTCCGATTGATGTAGAAAAAGGAAGTTTTTGTCGCTTTGACATTTTGTTGAGTTTGCTCCTTATAAGATATTAGCAGAAATATGAATCCGCTGCTGAAAATAGTCCCAACAAAAGCACTATTCACTGGCTCAATGTCTTCAGTATTCAGTGTTCCACGGACGGACCGAGGAAGTCAGAACATATTGTGAGATGGATGCTTCGTTGGTTTTGGACTTTTTCAGCAGCATGGTGGCCCAGTGGACCGCCCAAGCAAGAAGGTTACGGGTTCGAATCCCGGGCGTCCCCGGGCCTTTCTGTGTGGATGTCTGCATGATCTGCGTGGGCCCTCTGGGGTGCTCCGGTTTCCCCCCCACCTTTAAACTGAGCTCAGATCTGGAGTTGGTACCCGGGCGCTGTACTGTAAGTGCTGATTGGTTAAAGTGAAGAATGAATTTCGCTACATGGATGTGTAATGTGATTTCTTGCATGGGATGACAATAACAAAAATGTATCCAAGACGTTTTTTGTCATTTCATCTTTTTCATGATTTCATTATATATTTGCAGTAGTTAGAGAGCCCGCTGATTACCACTGCAGACATCAGAAATCAGTCTCATGATATCAAATAATAGGAGCTGCCTCATGTTTGACTGTGTGTGTTCATATTTCTGTGTGTATGTTTAAGGTCTCTCAGCGGGCCCCCTCGATAATTAGAGGCTCCTCCCAATGAGGGGAGGCAAACAGATTACAGCAGAAAGAGAGGTGGAATGCGGGACACGGAGAGAGTGACAGAGGAAAAACAGGGAGCAGGGTTGAGAAAGAAAAGGACAACTCTCCTCCTGTTGCTGCCTTCTCATTTCTCTCCCAAAACATCCCATCCGTCACAACACCTGACTCCGTCTCTGCTCCCTCTCTACTGCCCGCCCGATGCCAAATCACACACGTACACACTTCAGTTTAACGTGTGCGTACGAGAGGTCTTTGATCATTCCGGGGACGCTAATAACAGAAATCTAATTTGATCTGCTGGTGCACGGCCTTCGCGCGCACTCCTTGTCCTGCACTTAATGGGGATCAAAGTCGGTTCCAACAGCAACGTGGTTCGTATCTAAATAATCAGCAGGAAATGACATTAATTCACCGCTGCAGCCCGGACATCAAAAGAGCCCGCCCGACCCTCTTTATTTTACCCCTCCTTTTTCATAAAACCAAGAAAAAGGGGAGGGATGTGTGAAAAGAGGAGGGTTGACGGGGGAGGAAGACGGGAGGAGAAGGGGAGACGGGAGTCAGCAGCGGGAGTTGGCCGAGGAACAAGCAGGAGGGGAACCCAGCATGGATGCGGCTCGTTTGTGCAACAGCAGATCAGGTTGTCCTGGATCCTCCAGATGCTTCGCGGGACGCTGAGGGCGAGGACGAGGTGAGTGAGACGTCTACGCTCGGCGCTTGTGCTTCCTCTTCTCTTCTGTTTTTCTGCTTGAAATTAGGGGAATTAAAAAATCGGGTATGATATGCGGCTGTTACTTTTAATGAGGCTGCGGAGGTTACAGGCGGATGTTTATTCTTGTGTTTAGGGTGTTTCAGTTAACGGGAATAACGGAGATAAGAACGACTTTTTTTTTTTTTTTTTAAATACGTGGAATACGTTGATTTGAGCTTTTTTTTTCGTTTTCGTGAAAAGATAAATTGTATTGCATAGTAAGTATTCACCAGTAGGTGTCCGGTCTTCTAATTGGATTAACAGAGCCAAAAGATGTCAACAAAGCAGAGAGTCAAGGGGGAACCACCATCAGCTAAAGTAGATCCTCTATTTCGCAGCTGCATGGTGTTCTTAAAGTGTATCCTCCGGCTGCATGGAGCGCGATGAAAGTAATACTTTTACCACATTCACACTGAAATATATACTTCCTCAAGGTGCCATGAACAAAACAAAAAAAAAGATTTTTAAAGGCAATATAGAGAAAATAAAACAGATGATTTCACCTTTACAGGTTTGTCATTTTTGTCAATAATAGGACAATGACTTTAGTTTTAACAAAAGAGGGTTTTACAGGTGGGTAGGAGGAGTTTGCGCTTCAACAGTGGAGTGGTAGACCCACAATCCGATGAGCTTGTTCCAAAAAATGTAAAAAAAAAAAAGGTAGCACATCTCACATTTAAAGTCCAAGAGGACAAAAATACTCACAATTCTCTTGTCTCAACCAAATGAACAGGTGCACTGTGAGGGTTTACAGATGATTTACTGCAGCAACTCAACTCTTAACTTACTGCATGTAATGTAATGGTTTCCAGTTTAGAGGCAGAATCCCTGTCGAAAGCTATTTTTTCAAGACGAGCCTAATGGTACACAGTTACGTGGAGTCCTGAGGTTCCCAACACTGGGGTCGAGCTCCACATGGGGTCACAAGACTAATCGGAGAGGTGATAAGAAAAAAAATCATTTCTGCTGTATAAATTTATGTTGAAATGTAGGACTTTTCTTCAATCTTTGCTTTTGTTTTTGAAAATATTGGCTACTTTGACCTCTTTAAGCCTCAAACCAGTGGTGGAGTCTACGTGATATGCAGGTATACGCCGTATACCTGCTGGGAAAGGTCAAGGGTTTTCATGAACCCACTGAAAAAAGCACGACGATAACGTCACGTAACGTAACGGTTGTTTTGTGACAGAACGTACACACTTTCGTTCGCTAAACTGTGCTAAAATCGCGTCTCCCCCATCTGTAGCACTGTCTCCGATAATTGCGCAACCAGGCCACGATTGTTTCAGATACCTCACGAGTCCTTCAGCAGCAGATACGGTCTCTCCTACACCCGGCGCGTTGGGCTATTAATGAGGTGATGGAGACGAGGACGTCTCCTATATGGTTCCAGGGCTTTGATTATGTTGCTGCCTTGATCTGTTGCCCAGTGTCATGAAAGTTTGTTCACTGTGTAAATAAAGCTGCATTTGATTTGTACTCTTCGGACTGGTCGTCATCTTTGAGGTCTCCCAACATCATTTCTGAGTCATCACCCGATATCACACACTATTTGGCTGAGGGAGCTAGGGTCGAGTTTTTTCTTCCTTTTTTTTTTTTCCTTCATTCGGATCCATTCCATGCTTCGTCCTTGTTGCATTATTCGTTAAGATAATTCTAAATTTCTGTAGTTCAAACAACTCTGAATTGTAGTTGAGAACGTCAGTTGTAACGTATTAATAAAATTGCCTGGTTTAAATCGTGCTCATAATTCCACTTAATGTGTCGGGCCCGGCCCCGGCTCGGACACAACGTGCACGGGCTCGGGTAGGGTCGGCCTTGATTTTTTTTTTGGGGCCCGATCTAATCTTTACCCTGAAGCTGCTGCCGCTTCGAGGGACACTGCAGCAGACGTTAACGTTACAGAAACTACAGAAAATGAGCCAGATGAGGCTGACGATATACCATACGTTACAAAAAAACGTATGGGGTGTCGCTCTGGTGTTATTATGGAACCCACGCAACTTCTTCTATTGGCCAGGCGTCTATGCTTACGCAAGGTAACCTAAATTTGTTCAGGTCCTATCCCCTGACCAATCGGCTATCCTAACCTTAACAGTGTTTCCCACACATAGACTATATTGTGGCGGTGCGCCGCACAATCCACACCTGCCGCCGCACATTGTGTTTCGTTATAAAAAAAAAAAAAACGCTATTTAAAACACGCAGCATTCGTTCAGCTGCATTTCCTTTCCCTGCTCTCCTCCGTCTCTCTGTCGCTCACACGTGTGTCTCTCTCTCACACACACACACACACACACACACACACACACACACACACACACACACACACACACACACACACACAGCCCCTCGATCACCCCCCCCGTGCACTCAACGTCTGTCTCCATGAAAACACTGTCTATGGAGAAGACGGCTGGCGAAATTCACAAATTCACGAAAGGTTGGTATCTTGTGAACACCTTTACACAATCACACATTAAAAAGTGCTATAAAAATATTTTGTACTCTGAGTAAAACGTTGTCAGTGTGTTAACGTTGGAGTCCCGACCCGACTCTTAGCACACAAGCGATTGCGCCCGCTTTAGAAAGTTAACTAGTCGCAAGTTTGCAGTTGGGTTGTCGAGGTCAAAACACTATATGTAGCAGCTGTGAATCAAATAAAGTTATTGTAAATAACGTTATGTCATTTTTTACTTTTACACTTTTGCTGCTTCAATCCAGATGAGTATTGAAAAGTATTTTTTGCAACTGAAAAAGGCCCGTGTTGAGGATGAGGACCAGCCTGAACCGGAGGTATCAGTCTGAAACAGAGCTCAACAGTTCCACCAGTGGAATTATGTTATTAATTTGTTTACAATATTTTCAGGCTTCAACCAGTGCTGCTCAAGCAGAAATAGATAGATTCGTTAGGCATTGAAGAAAGAGTAGGAGAGGAGGACAGCATCCAACAGCGTGTCCTCCTCAGTTTTTGATACTTGATTGTTATGAAAATAAGTGTCACATCCTGTTTTCTATGCAAAGCCCTTTGAGATGACTCAAGGCTCTAGCTCGCTACAGAAACATGAACTTGAATTAGCCGCAGACGCGAGTCTTTGGCTTACGGTTAGAAGGCTAAACTAGCAGCAACATTTTCTCTCCAGCTCTAAAACACTTCGCGGATATTGACACGTGTTTTATTGCGTTTATTTTGAGTCTGTCCGCCTGTTGTGGGGTTCCTCTGCAGTGTCGGCAGCGGTTGCCAATGCTGGAATAGCAACTTTTTCTGCAGGATTTTCCTTTGTTGAATCAGGCTATCGTCATGTGAAGGGACATGCGCGTGCATCTGCGTTTGTGGAACAGCCAATTGGAACCCCTCTCTCTCTCTGAAATGACCTGCGATTGGCCAAAGTCGCTCGTCACGGGCTAGATTTTCTAAAGCCTGAAAACAGAGCCAAGAGGAGGAGCAGAAGTGTAGTTTTCTCTCAGAGCACTTGAATTAAAATATGCTAAAAGGCTATTAGGTTTTTTTTTCTGCCCAAATGTACATACCACAGCTTTAAATGGAAATGCTCTAGTAAAGTACAAGTACCACCAAATGAAACTTGAGTATAGCACTTGTACCCAAATGTACTTGTCTTTGCACTTGCTCGTCGGTTTTTGATAAACCCCTAACTGCCATGAGTGTGTAATGCTGATCGCTGGAGATTGGTCATCCAAATGTGACCTTATTAGAGCCTGCACATTTGCACTCCGTAAATAGTCCCACATGAGGGGCCCTCTCCGCATGCCTCCGCGAATGTGTGTGTCTCTGTGTGTGCTCAACTGTAAAAGTGTGTGAAGGCGCTGCTGTAAACATTGTTTCGTGTCTCATTGTTTTACAATTAAAGTGCTCACTGGAGCTTGACCGTACACATTCACCGCTATTAACTTCAGCTGTGTGTGTTGGTGGAAGGTTTACAGGCAGCAGAGGTCAGATAGAATTGATGTGGCACCAATTTTGACCACAAACATACAGCTATAGACACACATCCAGTCGCTGGCCATTATAAACAAACTGAACTGAACAACGCTCATGCCTGTTTCATAATCACTGGCGTCACAATACATCCTGTGATCATTTCTGGCAATACGTCTGAGGACTGCAGAGAAAAGAGGGGAACAGCTAATTGGCATTCACTAATTGGGTGAAGAAGCACGCAATAAGTTCAAAGGCAGTGGTGGAAAGTGCATTTACATTTAGGTCCGATTTCGAGGTACTTGAGCATTTCCATTTTATGCAACTTTATGTCGGTGTGAGTGGAGGGGTAACTAAATCCTACACACTGTTCCCTTAAATCTCATTAGCTGGATATTGGATTTCTTGGCAAACAGGTTCCAGTAGATCAGGGTCAACAAGCCTCTTGTACTAAAATGTCTGTAGAAGCAACTTGAAGGGCACTCAGAGAGCCCACACCTCTGCCAATGCTATGCCCTACAGCAGGGGTGTCAAACTCAGTTTGCCCTAAGGGCCAGACTGGAAAATGAGAATCACATCAAGGGCCAGACATGTAGAGATTATTGACATGTGTCTATTTAGGAGAAAAAAAGTTGTAAAAAAGCTGAAAAAAAGCATAGAAATTGACTGAAAAAACATCAGAAAGTGACAAAAACATCGTAAAAAGCATCCAAAACCTCCGAAAAAGTTGCAAAATATTGAGTAAAGCATCCGAAACGTTAAAACAAAGTGCCTAAATCTTGAAAAAAGCGCATTAACCGCCGTAAAAGGGGTCAAAAATTTCGAAAAAAGCACCAAAAATGTAAAGAAATTAATTAAAAGCACCAACAACTTTGGAAGAAGGGACAAAAACCAGGTGGGCCTGAATTTATTGTGAACCTAAATTGAAATGCGGGCCGGATCAAAACCTGCGAGGGGCCGGATTTGGCCCTCGGGCCTTGAGTTTGACACGTGTGCCCTACAGTATCTTGCAATGTTAACAAAAGTGAAAAATAATTTGTGTATCTGCCCCGTGATTCGGATACGCTCCCAAATTGAATGGGTTTTCGCCTGACCCATGCCCTTCCAGCAAGTTTCATGAAAATTGGGCCAGTAGTTTTTCCATCATCCTGTTGACGGACAAACAATCCAACAAACCGAAAAAATAGCTAAAAACATGTTACCATGATAGTGACATGTCTATTGGATAGATTACCATGACATTTGGTAGGAGTTCATGTCCTTCTTGTTATAGTGTTTTTTTTTTTATACATTTCTTTATTCATAAATATATTTTATATTGGTGCTGTGTCAGTCCTATTTCTCTGCTCCTCTCCCAGCCAACATGTCAGTCTCCGTGGTAACAGACTCATACCCGTCCATTGGCTGGTCGGTGGTCTCTGTGACCCCGGCGGGTACCAACGTCACAGACTGGGAGCGTGACGCCGTCCTGGCGGTGGCCGAGGTGGTGGTGCTGGCCATCATCTTGGTGATGGCACTGATCGGCAACGGGCTGGTGCTTGTGGTGTTGCTTAGGCGGAGAGGACACCACAACCCGCTGCACCAGTTCATGCTCAACCTCTGTCTGGCCGACCTGGTGGTGGCGCTGTTCCAGGTAACATGAATTGTCAGCATTTTGGTCCCCACAAAGATGTCTGACCCACACAGTGAGTGGGCTCCATGGGTGTATTATAAGAACTGGATGCAACGTTGGAGGCGGAGCCCCGTTCATTACTATTGAGAGTTGCTCAGTGGCGCATGAATGATGATTCTGATTCTGAGTGAAACAAGTCATTTCGCGGGGGTTGTCACTCTGGAAAAAAATGTATTCACTGCTATACAGATGTCTCTTTCGCCATGTAAGTCTATAGGAAAAAAGTATTTTTGGGCCAGAGGGCATCACGTGAAGGGCCGGAAGTTGGGATTCCACTGTTTGGCCTCTATGTCAAATTGACTTCAATTGTATTGGGACCCCAACAAATATAGACCCAATCACAATGTTAGTTTACTTCTGGGTAACTTCTGGGTAGAAAACTCCTGCGTCCCGTACGTACACTTTAACGGTGCTGAACAAACAGGGATGAGGAACAACTGGATAGATTTTCATCTCATTCATCTAAAATGCACGTTTGATGCTTTTATATGTCAACACTGTCACGAACGTTAGCTTGGAGAGCTAATTTACCTGTTGGGCCACAGACTAAAGAAAATGACACCACCCAAACTGCTGTTCCTAACACTAAATTTGGTTTATCAAAGACGCTAGCAAAGCAACACAAGACAGAAAATAAGCACAGCAAAAACGTGTTTAACTACATATATCTTTAAATGTGCCCTGCCACACGTATTTCATTACTTTGTGGTAATGTCTGAAGTTCTACCATGTGACTCTGTAACATTTTTTGTAGAAAAAATGCCTTGGTTACCTTGTTTCAAACCATTCTAGCGTGGTATAGAAAGCCCGTGGGAAGACTCAGCTTGATTTGTGCCAGTTCTCATTAATATTCAACAAGCTAAGCTGTTTGAATCTGATTGGCTAACAGCTAGCCAATGAGAGCCTGGCTGTCTGAATCCTTTACCCAGCCCAACTGGGCGAGCTCATGAATAGTAATGAGCTCCGGCAACATGATGTCAGGCTGACCAGCTTTTGTAATTGGCCCGATTTTTTCTCCGCTTATTTCTTTTCAGTGGCTAGAGCTGACAGAGGAGGTAGCAGTTCATTTACACATTCACAACATAACACAAACACATATGGACCTAACAGATTTCAAAAAATGCAAGTAAAAACGGTTTTGTGTGGCAGGGCACCTTTAAAGGCTACAGTTATGTCTGAAAATGACAACAGAAATATACAAGTTTGCCGATTTCTCATATCTCCGCAATTCAACTCAACGGTCAGTTCTACCCGGAAGTGATTTTTGCGTTTGCGCAACATCAAGATTATTCTTTCTATAAAAAACACAAGACCACAGGTGCACACACTCACACACTGGGTGCACCCCCTCCCCTGCATCTCACTCCACCCTTCCTCCCTCTCCGCTTTCTCTTTGAGGTGTTGCCCCAGCTGGTTTGGGATGCTAAAGGCCGCTTTCCTGGCCCGGACTTCCTGTGTCGCCTGGTGAAATACCTGCAGGTCCTTGGGATGTTCGCCTCCTCCTACATGATCGTAGCCATGACGATGGACCGGCACTACGCCATCTGCTTCCCCCTGCAGGCGCACCGCAGCGGCGCCACCCAACGCTGGAACAGCTTCATACTGCTGGCATGGGGGCTGTCACTGCTGCTCAGCCTGCCACAGGTCAGTCATAAACACAGGAAAGGAAAATAACTTAGATCAGACTTAGAAAATGTAGTTTAGTTTACTCAAAGTCTGCTCAAAAACAGAAGAAAAAGAAAACATTGGGTTTTGTATGAACAAAATCCACCTACCAGCACCTTTTAAACTCACAAATTAACACGCTATATCTCAGGTATATTAAAAGGTCCAGTGTGTAACGTGTTTAGTTGTTCATTATCAAAATCGGTGTTGCCCGTTCACAAACTTGTCCTTTTTCATGAATATTTACCACCACCATCAATCCAAGTATTCTTTTTGGTTTGAAATGTTTGCATTCGCATGAACTGGGGTAGACGCTCCAAGGGGGTAAGCTTCGCTTCAGAACTCAAACCTCCTATGGCGCCATTTTGTTGCTACCTGGCCATCACCTCCCGTTAGCATTCCACTGACTAGCATTCACTTGACAGCGAATAACTTTACATCTGAAGCATTTAAAGACTCTATTTGTCCATTGTTTAGTTCTAAAGAAAAACGACAATGTATAAAAGGCTCCATTACCTTGTACCTCACGTTATGGCTCCGTAGCAGACGCTTTTGTAAAAATAGGCTAACGATTGTGTCACATAGTAGAGGAATTACCGTATAGTACAGGATAAGCTTGCAGGCAGTTTCGACTTACATGAGCTGTTTAGAATTAATTACTAATGTTAACTAGCATTTTAGTTAGCAATAATTAGCTTGTGCCTAGGTTATCTCCTTACATATACCTACACTCTCCTTCTCTGTAAGATTGGGAATGATTGAGATTCATGCGCCATCTTGAAATACGTTAGCCGGTAAGAGACATACAGGACATACTGCTCCGCCTTTGACGAAGGAAACATGGAGGACCACACGTATTCAAAATCTAAATTTCAGGAACAGGAGTTCTTCTTCTTCGCCCAGAAGAAGAAAAAGGAGATTGAAAAGAGCAAGAGATCGGCTTTTTGAAGCGTGAAGGCTACTGTAGCTGTAATACCTCCTTTAAACTGTGGCGCGAGAGAGTTGATTGCGATATATGATCTCAACGCTAGATGGGAGAAATTCCTACACATTGGACCTTTAATCGGTAGGAAAAAAATGTGTTGAGAAACAATTTTCCGTTTTAATGAGAGATTTGTAGCAGACTATTTCTTGGCTTGGAGCCGCCCGTTGCAAGGCCACCAGCAGAGGCTCTAGGCAGCTCTTATCCAAGAAATTGGGTTTTTTGGTACAGATTAATGATAAAGTGATATGTGAGATATAACATTAATAAACGTTAATTAGCTTACTTTAGAGGTGCTGGTAGGTTTATATTGTTGGTTTAATTTGTAGAAAAAACAACGTTTTCAAGTAGGGAGTCGCTGCTACTGGCCAAGAAATGACCCCCACACAAAACGGGTAAAACTAAAATTTGTCGTTTCTAATCTTCTTTTTAAAATACAAATACAAACAAACAAGACATAACATGTTAATTACATGGTCTTCTACAAACGGCAGCCAACACACCTCTTTACCCCTCCAGGTTTTCATCTTTTCCCGTTCAGAAGTGGCTCCAGGTGTCTATGAGTGTTGGGGCAACTTTGCTGAGTCGTGGGGCCTCAAAGCCTACGTGACCTGGATGACCCTGGCTGTCTTCATCCTCCCTGCCCTCGTCATCACTGTCTGCCAGGTAGAGAGGGACGGACCAGACTGGAATAGAATTGATGTTACAGTGGTAGAAGAAGTATTCAGATCCTTTACTTAAAGGGGTCATATTATTTTCAAGTTCCTAATTGTATTTAAAGGTTGTACCAGAATAGGTTTATGTGGTTTAATTTTCAGAAAACACCATATTTTTGCTGTAATGCACATTGCTGCAGCTCCTCTTTTCACCCTGTGTGTGGAGCTCTCTGTTTTAGCTACAGAGTGAGACATCTCACTTCTGTTCCATCTTTGTTAGGAGTCGCACATGCGCAGTAAGGACTGCTAGCCAGTCAGAAGCAGAGTATGAGGGTGTGCCACGCTAGCAGCTAGGCGAGCATTATAACGTGTTACAAAGTGACCACGTTTGTCTCTGAAGTAAAGGCTGGACTACAATAGAGCTGTTTGGAGCAGTTTGTGAACAGTGTTTTCTGTTGGAGATGGTAAGTCCCTTTGGGGGGGGACTTTGGGCTTTTTCACTTTGTAAACCTATAACGTGCACAAAAAAAGCATAATAAGAGCACTTTAAGTAAAATTACTTATAAAACACCGTATAAAATACTCTTGTTACAAGTAAAAGTCCTGCATTGAAAATGTTACTTGGTAAAAGTATGTAAGTATCATCAGGAAAATGTACTTAAAGTATTACAAGTAAAGTACTCAATGCAGAAAAATCCTCCCATTTTCTAAACTGGAAGGGATCCAAACAGTTGTGTGTTTAATGGTCTAATCATTTCATCTGGACTTGTAGGCCCTTATATTGTTGGCTAGTTTACTTTATAATAAAACATTGTGTTTTATAAACTACTATGTATTTTGTGATCAAAAAATAATAATATGTAAAGTAACTAGTAACTAAAGCTGTCAGACGAATGTAGTGAAGTAGAAGTCGAAAGTGGCATGAAATGTAAAGTACCTCAAATTTAACTTAAGTACAGTACTTGATGAATGTACTTAGTAACATTCCACACACTCCACTGGTGGAGACACAAAATACTGATTCTGACAACAGCTGACGGTTCATGTGGTGTTTTGGGAATCGCCGAGGATTTCCCGAAATCGATTGGTTTCCAATTCACAATGTCCTGATTCAATTACCTTTCTAAGGCGCCATTTTGATGCTAACAAGCCATCATCTCCCGTTAGCATTCCATTGGCTGCCATTCATTTTGGCGCCACTTTGACAGCGAATAACTTTACATCTGAAGCGTTTAAAGACTCTAGTTGTCCATTGTTTATTTCTAAAGAAACACGACGATGTATAAAAGGCTCCATTACCTTGTACCTCACGTTATGGCTCCGTAGCAGACGCTTTTGTAAAAATAGGATAACGATTGTGTCATAACCAAGCGACTTACTGTCGCATAGTAGAGAAATTACTGTACAGTACAGGAGAAGCTCGCAGGCAGTTTTGACTTACATTAGCTGTTTAAATTTAATTACTAATGTTAACTAGCATTTTAGTTAACAATAATTAGCCTGTGCCTATGTTATCTCCTTACATATACCTACACTCTCCGTCTCTGTAAGATTGGTAATGATTGAGATTTCTCTCGGCACAGCTACAAGAAGACTTCACACTTTCAGACAGGTTGCTCACTTCACATCTACGTCTTCAAGCTCAGTTGGAGGCTGCTCAGTAACGCTCAACCAGCACCGGGAAAGAGACTTCTGATATCCTTCACTGATCTCCGTCCAGAGCAACGGGATCTGTTGGTCCAGTTTATATATCAATGGCAAGAAGCAACCCTCAAATATTTTGTTTATAATGCACCAGGTTAAAGCAACACTAGAGAAGGTCCCCCTACATTACATTACATTATGCAAGTTTGCCAGATCGGTTAGCGGATCTGTAGTTCGAATGAACTGGACAATGTAATGTAATGGACAATTCCGCTTCCAACCTGTAGGGAGACCGAAGCAGGTAAACTTCTCTAGTGTTACTTTAATGTTTACATTAAGAATTGCCCCAAAAAAAGTTTGTTTAAAGTACTTGTTTAGTTAACAGGACTAACATGACAGTCATTGACAAAATACTAGTTATGTGATGCCCTTGCAGTTTACATCCATGGTGAAAAGGCATATATTAAAAGATCGATTTCGGGATTTTTATTAACCGATATTAGATCACTTAAAGCACACGTGTCAAACTCAAGGCCCGTGGACCAAATCCGGCGCCCATATATATTAGCCTCGTGAGACCGTCCTGATCTCGCGAGCTCCAGTTTTCCACTCGCAGATCAGTCTGGCATCTTGAGATAGAGAAAATTTGGAGCCGTTCGCCAAACGACCGACCAATCAGCCTTGGTTTTGAGGCGGGTTTAGGTGTGACGCAACGAGAAGCGACTATTCAGTCTAAACAACACGGCAGCTTCCACGGATGAGATGAGCGTAGCTATCGGGCAAGTTTTATCTGAATTAGAAAGTATTCCTTCAATGAAAGAAGAGCAAAAAACGGCACTGGAGGCTTTTCTCGGAGGAAAAGATGTTTTTGCTCATCTCCCGACTAGTTTCGGCAAGAGTTTCATCTGATTGGTTGATTTGGCCCGTCTATCACCAACATAGGTGGTGATAGACAGATGGTTTATCCAATCAGCTAACCAGGATTTTCGCCCCTTCCCAAAAGTTCTCCAACAGAAAGTTCCCAGATGGATATGCCGAGCAAATGCGAAGCAATCCATCTGGTGGAGTCATGTTACATATATATATTCCCCATATATATATTTTGGTTCACAATAAATTTTAGCCAGCCTAGTTTTTGTCACTTTTTACAAAGTTTTTGCTGCTTTTTCCAGCATTTCTGTCGCTTTATTCAACATTTTTTACGCTTTTTGGCATTTTCTTTGACATTTTTGTCAACCAAACTATCAGTGAGAAGACTATAGGAGACATGCAATAATACAGTCAAAGATATTTGACTTTTTCGATGACATAAAAGCAATAAACTCTACATGTCTGGCCCTTGATGTGATTCTAATTCTGAGTTTGACACCGCTGAAAGTCTGAGAATTGATTATTTGAACCCAGCCCTAATTCTGACCAACAGCTAGCGCACCATGTGGTGGTTTTTAATTCACCACAAACATCACTGGACGTGTCGTCTTCTTCCCACAGGTGCGAATCTTCATGGAGATCCACAACAGTCTGCACCTGAAGTCAGAGCGCCGCCTGTCCCCGGCCTCCCTTTCCCCATCCAGACGGGACAGCCAGAGAGCGGAGGGGGGAGAAGGCGGCAGAGGGCGGTCCGGTCTCTCCCTGTACGTTTCACCAGTCGTGTTCAAAAACCCTGGGAGTGACACCAGCTTTGACCCTGGCTCCATCTCTCAGCACCTGCCCATGGGTCCACTCGGGGCCAACAGCATCATGTCACGCTGTGATCCTCACACATACGCTGTTCACCCAGGTGAGACGCCACACAGACTCTAGTCACTCTAGATTAGGGTTGGGAACCGAAATCCGGTTCCAAATTACATTCCAAAATGCCAAGAACCGGGGATTCTTAGAGCAGACATTCTCATGAAGCAATGTCTGGAAAATTATTTAAATGAAATGCAGATTTTTTTTTACTTGTTCTGGGAACTGGCTGATTGTATATGGCCCGACGTATGTTGGACCCTGTGACATTTCGGCGGGTTACGGTTACAGTGCAGGGAATGTTGAATCATATTATTTGATAACAGCAACAAAATCAACTGAAACTATGTATGACATTAATTTGACAGGTTCCATAAACTGTATAAAGTGAATTGTAAATATGAATATGAATGAATATGAATTGTGTAAATGTTTTTCACCCCGCCCCTCAAAGAATAGGAATCAAAAATCATGAAGGAACGGGATCCATAAACGGAAATGGAATCAGAATTGTTCAAATCCAAACGATACCCTACTCTACTCTAGATGTTTATTTTATTCTATTCTATTGTGGCGGATGTTTTTCCCATTTCATGCATCCTCATCCTGTGGGTGTTTGTTAGTTGAGTTGAAGCCTGATGTGCTGCCTGGCCCTGTAGCGCCCCCTGCTGTCTGCTGCCGTTTGCCCAAAGCCCCCCCAGCCCGTGGTGGCGAGGTATCAGCGGCCATGTCAAAGACAGTGAGGATGACGCTGGTCATAGTGCTCGTCTACTCGCTCTGCTGGGCCCCGTTTTTCAGTGTCCAGCTGTGGGCCGCCTGGAACCCCGACCCATCTCAGAACGGTGAGACACACACACACACACACACACACACACACACACACACACACACACACACACACACACACACACACACAAAAGTCCACATTTTGCACCTGAAGTTGTGAAAATTTATTTTTATACTCTACATCCCTCATAGTCTTGGCAATCTAGTTTATTCTCTACAAGCTTCCCTATCATTTGTTCCTTGGCTGTAAGTTACCACTTTACCTACCAAACAGTATTTACAAGGTTTTCATAACAGTAACATTTATTTTTTTATAACACTTATTATGTACACTCTCGGCGCGTCCACATGATACAAGCCTTCCGTGATCGCGCACACGCCACCACACCTCCTCCACACCTCCTCCACCCCTCCTCCACACAGTTGCTAGTAGCCAAGGAGGACACGGAGGATAAAAAAAACAAACATGATGGACTCTTCAGTACATCTTCACTTGAGTTTCTGCGCGCAAAAGTCACCAGTCGCCACAATCTTGTGAACACAGCCATACTGAGAAATCCAGAGAGAGTTGTGTGGGGCTGATAGTCTTAATTAGCTTTGTAGCAACTTAATGGCTTGAATGTAACAGACGTTCATTAATATCAAAAAGTTACTCACTAAAGCTTGAAGGTTTGATATCTTGAATAAAAACTAAATCTGTGTCAAATACCAAAAACAGAAAAAGTTAACTGAGTTATATGAATGGAATTACTAAGTCAGAAACTACTTTATCTGTATTTGCAGAAATACTACATATTTAATACAAAATAAAAGTCTTAATCTACATCATGTCAAATAATTACTTCTGCATAAATTGTATACACAGGGGCCATTTCTCTGCATTGAGTTCTTTAAGTACATTTTCCTAATAATAATTTTACTTTTAAGAAAAATTTCCAGTACAGGACTTTTACTTGTAATGTAGTCTTTTTTTCAGTGTGGTATTAATACTTTTAGGTACAAAGTAAAGAGTCAGAATACTTCCTCTACCACTGGATTTGATACAAATTCAAGCCTGTGTGTGTGTGTGTGTGTGTGTGTGTGTGTGTGTGTGTGTGTGTGTGTGTGTGTGTGTGTGTGTGTGTGTGTGTGTGTGTGTGTGTGTAGGTGCAGTGTTCACCCTGCTGATGCTGCTGGCCAGTCTGAACTCGTGCACCAACCCGTGGATCTACTCGGCCTTCTCCAGCAGCGTCTCCCCGGAGCTCCGGCTGCTGCTGCTCTGTCGCACCGCCTCACAGCGCCGGGGCTCGTTACCGAACGACTCCACCACCACACACAACTCCAACTGCTGAACAACACAGTCAAGTGCAAAAGCCTGTGTAATGATGGGACACGTGAATAAAAAAAGTCTGTATATTGTACTATCTATAGTATGCTATAAAACTAGAGCGCTTACTTTTCCACATTGCTGTTTAAAGAATAGTTTTTTACATTTTGGGAAATACACTTAGCTACTTTACTCGCTTTCCAGCGCAGAGTTGCCTTTTTCATCACCGAATGAGTACGCAGTGCCCAGGTCCTCGGGTAGTCTCGCATTGCCAGACAGCGATGTGGAGTAACGTTAACGTTAGGTCCTCGGTGATGTGGACACGGATACCAGGGTACCAGTGTACTTGAAACTGTCCCTCTCCACCGAGGACCCGTTGATATGACTCTAGTCTGCTTTTATCCAAGAAATAGCTAGCTAGCTCAATTTTATTTGGAAAAGCTAGTCGGGTAACTAACGTTAGCTACATAAAGCACGTAGCTAGCTAGCTAGCTAATACGGTGAATTGTCGTTCTTTACACTTAGTTTTTATAACTGGCAATTCTTTTAGCTCACTAACAAGTTAACGTTATATCTCGTTTGTATTTTAAACTAAGTTAAAAATGACAAACTTGTGGTAGAAAATCTTATTTTTTTTTGTACGAACTAAATCCACCTACCAGCACTTCTTAAACTACACCGTTTTAAAGAGATTTGTACCGGACTGGCTTGGAACCGCCCGTTGCAAAGCAAACGTTAGTAGCTAGGCAGTAACTGCTCTTATCCAAGAAATAGTCGGGTACATAATGTAAACCCACGTAAAAACGTCATATTGTCGATGTTAGATTTTTATGTTTTTTGTACAGATTAATATAAAGTTGTATGTGAGATAAACTGAATTTTAATTAGTTTAGAGGTGCTGGTAGGTTTATCCTGTTTGTTTAATTTGTAGACAAAAACTGAAGTTTTCCTCTTGGAAGTCACTGCTACCAGCCACAAGATAATCCGACACAAACCCACAATTTGTCATTTTTAAAAGTTTTTTATACAAATTAAACAAACAACATATAACGTGCCAATAAGTGTGCTTCGAGGTTTTAGGGTGATTTTGCTACATTTCATTTGATAGTGCCTGAATAGCCGTTTTCAGTAAGCTAGCTAATCGGCTGCTAGCACAGTAGCTATGGCATATGCATCATACTGATCCCTGGGCAAGTAAGGCTAATCATATTTCCCACAATGTCAAACTATTTCTGTAAGTACAGTGTAGGTACAAACTGCTGTAATACATTTTATAAAATGTAATTACTGTAAATGCCCCTAGATTCTGGGAAGAGAAAAATAAATAGTGTGCACGGTTTTACAATCCGTGTATTTATTTTTCTCCCCCTTGAGCTTCAGGACAATGACTACAATAGTGAGTTAAACCCCCTTTTAACATTAGAAAACTGATGGGATATAAAATACAGACCAAGTACATTATATACACAGTAAACTTCTGATAATTAATTTGCACACAAATAAATATCATCCAGAATTCACAAATTCTTTATTATTGCAGGGACTGCAGAAGATCCCATTGTTAAATAACTATAACCCAGAAACAGGAGAAATTATTGATAATTTTAGGTTGCAGCAATAAAGTGGCTCCTGCTATGATAAACAAATGAGTGAGTTAGAAAATACTTAAACTAAACTAGTTTAAAAACCATTCCAGTCAAAACCATTTGAACAGGTGAGGATGAGGCTTGGTCTAAAACACTTTGCCCTGATATATATGAAGAATAACACCACAATTATCTCTCATCACTCACTGACATTTTCCTAAACAGAAAAAAAAAAAAAAAAATTCCCCCGCTCTGCCTCTGATTGGCTAGTACTCTGCATCTGGGTCAGAGCCAATTAGAAGCAGGATGTGGGTGGGAAAAAAACTCTGCTGTGTCCTGTGTGTATGGGGAAAGGGGAGGGACAGAGGGAACAGGCAAGACAAACTCCTACGTTTGAATTACATATCTGCTCGACAACTTACTATGGAGCTGGGAACAAGCCCAAATAAGCAACTACACTTTAGAAACAAGCCCCCAAAAAAACCGCGACCCGCGACTATCAATATTTGTAAGCGACTTTACAGAAAAACAAGCCCAAATTCGCTTATAATAAGCGGACTTGGCAACACTGCTCCAGACTGCTGATTTAAAAATTAGCCTCATTTCCTTTTCATTCTTCGACAGAACATAACAAATGCAATGATAATGTTTTAAAAACCATTTATTCATTGTCTCAGTCATAAAAACATTCATACATATATACACATAAAAACTGCCACAACTAAAAAAAAAAAAAACACTTTCCAGAAACTTCATAAAATAATTTTTTTTTTTTGGAAACACAAATGTGCTGTGGCTATGCAATACAGTTTTCAAAAACCCCTGCACTGGGAAAACAAGTGACATTCACAGGTTTCAATTAAATGGTTTAGTTGCAGTCTTTCAAAGAGTTTCCTTTCCTTTTTAAATAATAAAGGCAAAATAATGGAAGGTTTTAGTCAGAGTAAACTCACTTGTTGAGTAACCGTATAGAATATACCCATAATGAGTGTCAGTCTGCTGTAACTGAAGGAAAATCAGGGTTTAGAGCAGGGGAATGTGGACACACTGAGACAGCAGGCCTGTCTGCAGCCATTTTCTCTACTCAAATATGAACCGGTCCACTCACAGAAACGTCCTTCAAATTCATAGACCGTTGGATACTTGAGGTTGGAACCAGAGAGAAACTATTCTCCCATTGGTACCGACAGACTTCTGACAAAATCAAATACTTTTAGACAACAATGTAACACTTTGTTATTAATTGGTTTGAAAACCAATACTTACATTTGGTCAGTAAAATGACTAAATCCTCTTTCAAACAAATAAAACAAGTAGCATACAGTGTAAACACACCCTTTCAACACATTCATTTAAAAAGGTGCCCTGCCACACAAAACCGTTTTTACTTGCGTTTTTTGAAATATGTTGTTAGGTCCATATGTGTTTGTGTTATGTCGTGAATGTGAAAATGAACTGCTACCTCCTCTGTCAGCTCTAGCCACTGAAAAGAAATAAGGAGAGAAATCAGGCCAATTACAAAAGCTGGTCAGTCTGACATCATGTTGCCTGAGCTCATTACTATTCATGAGCTCACCCAGTTGCGCTGGGTAAAGGATGCTGAAAGCCAGGCTCTCATTGGCTAGCTGTTAGCCAATCGGAGTCAAGCAGTTTAGCTCGTTGAATATTAATGAGAACTGGCACAAATTGAGCAGAGTCTTCCTATACCACGCTAGAATGGTTTGAAACAAGGTAACCAAGGCATTTTTTCCACAAAATATGTTACAGAGTCCATGGTAGAACTTCAGACATTACCACAAAGTCATGAAATACGTGTGGCAGGGCACCTTTAAAAAAATAAAATAAACCAGTAGTGCTCTGACAGAAATATAACTGTTGTATATTTCATTTGAAAAATTTCCATTTACTTTAGATTAAAAAGGATAAAGCCGGTCATATTCTATAAATATGTTATTGTCAACAAAAAAGCAATACCAAAAAAAAAAAAAAAGCCACCAACAGTATGTTAGTCCGTCTCTCAACATTTCTGGTTTCCGACCCCGTCTGTGGCATGTTCAGTGAATCTTTTAAGCACATCAAAAATATATACCTTCATTTGTTTTTAAAAAGGCTCACTAAATTCCCCAAAACGGCTGGTCCCTGTAGTTTTTAGCGAACACTACTTAAACTGGAGTAGAATAGTGATTTGTTGAGGACTATTTTCTGACACGGATGACTACACGTAAGTGAGTACAGAACAGTGTATGTGGGACTAATACAAAGTTATACTGTATATCAGGCTTTGGATACACCTAAAACACTGTTGGTAGGATCAATTCATTGTTGATTTGGGTCTTTTTGTAGGATTTGTTGACAAAAAAAAAAAAGATCTATATATAGAATACCACCATACTTTATGGTATTTTATATAAAGCTCAGGGTAGACATTAACACTTCAAGAAATGATCCCAGTCTAAATCTTTAAATTTAAAAGTCTGTAGTAAAACTAAAGAGGTAAAAAAAAAAAATGTGAACCAGTCTTCAAAATGACTTATTTGCATTGTTGCAAAAGAAATACCTTAAAACATTTTCCACCAAGCAATATTTAGAAGAATAAACATTAAAAGTTAAAAACATTCATCCCAAATAGTGAATTGTTTAAAACCTCCCATTTATTTCCCCAGAAAAGAGAATAAAAAAGGGAAAGCTTATTCAGGCTGAAGAGGTCTCATGTCTTCTGTTCCCTTTAATCTGGACACACAAAAAAAAAAAAAAAAACTACTCTCAAAAAATGTTGGCAGTAAACTCAGTCATTTATAAGAATGAGTCGCTGAGTATTTGTGATCGATTTCAAACAAACATCTGATATGACACCTTCTGGACAGTTCAGAGACAAACCAGGACAAAGCGTTTCGTACTGCGGAGGCTGAAGTTCAAAACAAATGAAATGATGAAACCTGGCGTCAGTTTAAAACGGTCTGCTGACAAAACGCACACACAAGTCCTCTCGTCCAAATACATCAAAAATCTATATTAAAAAGATTACTTGTTGTAAGATTGTCATTAAACAGTGCACTAAAATAGATCATTTTTCTTTAAAAACATCACAAAGGCTTGTTGATAGAACCGTAATCTACAATGTGTTATTTGCTTTAAAAAAAATAAAAAATAACAACGTATCGGGTACTGCAACTCCTCTCGTCCTATTTTGGCACCACATACACACCCAGGAACACACTCCCAGCCTCTTTTTCTCCTCAAAAAAACAGGGTGTGGTGTCCTTTAATACCGTGAGTGCTGGTTACACAGCATGTGGGGTGTGCAACTGTGTGAACATTTTGTTCAAATGGGTCTATCAATACAACAACGCAGGATGAGCTGCTCATGTTGGGAGGGTGTATGGCACGAAATTACACACACAGTGCACACAACACATTTATGTACAAGCACGCTATAAACTCACAAACACAAAGCATTGTGACCCTCTGGACCCCTCAAAAGATTCCTACATTAGTTTTCAACTTCCTTACTTGCCTATATAGCTTTGTATTTTTTTAAACCATTTGTGTGCCTTATATCCTCCACTAAGGGTTACAAAATGGTACTGCTCCCTGTGGTGGTGAACCCAAATAAAAAATTGTGCATGAATCTACATAGAAACCTGGAAATGCCACACTCTGAACTAATGTGAACAAATAGATTTACTGCATCTTGAGTAATCTGAATGGGGTCCTTTCAATTCACGTCCAGCCCTTGAGTGAATGCAATGCAAGTATGTGAGGAGAGGGGAGAATGTACAGTATTCTTCCAAGTACTGCAACAAAAATATCTACCGTTTGACTCGGAGTCTCAGTTTTGACTAAAACCAGAGTCAAGGTTCGTGTGTTTTCGCGCGGGGGTGTGGTTCTGAAATTTTGACGGCAGCTCGAGACCCTGAGAGTAAAGTCCTTCTGTCCGTTGTGCGTCTCCCTGGTGTTTGGATGAGATATTATAGAAGTGGTGTTTTTGCTCCGGGGGAGGACTTGAGTTCACCAAAGGCACGACAAATACCAACAACCAGAGGTCTCGACGCGGTGAAAAGCTGCGGTGACGAGCATTACCAACAGCTAAGCTTCACGTCACAGCTGCTGGTCTCAGTTTTTTTTTTTATGACAAAAGGACATTTCTATGGCTTCGGGCGTTGTGTACGAAGGTTTTATCGCTCTATAAAAACGACGGCGTGTGGCCGCTGCGACTCTCGTGTGGGTTTCTGTGAAGGGGGTGTGCGCCACGCTTTTTTTTTTTTGACGTTTTCTACACCGTGTCCTCGTCCATCTTGGCGACGTCGTCCAGCGTGACGGCGGCCTTCGCGTCGTTCTCCTCCTTCCCCGCGTCGGATTTCGACGGCGAGGGAGGCGCCAACATGGCGGCGCGCTCTTCCTTGGCCTCCTCCTTTTCCATCTTCTCCTCGGCTTTCTTCTCTCGCGCCAGCAGGCGGTAGTTGATGCCCATTCCTACGAAGAGCATCACGCCCGCGACCATGAGGATGATGCCAGAGGAGATGTAGGTGTAGTCATAGTTGCCGTAGTAGTTATAGAAACTACCTGGGGAGGGGGACAGAAGACAGAGAGACCAATCAGATTTGTTGACCATTTCGACCATTGTCTTTATAGGACAGTCTGATGAACATAAAACTAGGAATGCACCTTTCGGACTTTTACTCTCCTGATTGTCAATACCCTTTTCCCCAAATTTGAAACCTGTTCAATTCTCTCGCTGTACAAAACTCACCATTCCTCTGCAAGTACACATGAGGCTGCAACAAAGCGTTCATTTCATCAGCTAATCGGCTGATTTTTCTCAATGAAATGTCAAGAAGTAGGCTCTCTTTTGTATGAACATCCAAAATAAAACCAAGAGACAAGTTGACAACAGAGAACATTTGATATTTTTGCTTTAAAAAAAAAAAAGACAAGAAAAAAAAAGTTGTAATGTAATTATCAAAAATAGTAAGATGGATCAATAACTTAGCAGCTCTAACTGTTCACCTAACTTCTTAGAGATATTTTGCTGATATAAATCCACTCTGTGTCATTTTAGTGTTTTTTCCCCCCACCTTTATTTATTCAGCGGGAGTATACCGATGCTGACTAATGCTCGTTTTTTTCCAGAACGCCCTGATGAGTTACACATTCACACCATTACAGTGAGCAGTTTGGGGGGGGGGGAGGCTCAGTGGTGGTGCTGCTTTTTCACTTTCCTCAACGACTGACTGGATTGAACCGACAGACCTTCCGGTCACAAGGTTGCTTCTCTAACTTTAAGAGCGACCTTTCACCCCTCCCCCCAAAAAACAACCCCTTCACGCGATGCATGCTGGATGTCTCACCTGTTAGCGGTGGGCCCAACAGCACCGGCCCACACTCCACTATGGTGACCAGACCCACGGCCGAGGAGAACCTCTGAGCCCCCACCAGGTCCATCAGCGTCTCAAACAAGACCGCACTCAGCCAGCCAAAAGCGAAACCAAAGAAGATGGCGTACACCACGAATCCAGTGTAGTCCACGGACATCGGCGCCAGCACGTGACACAGTCCGTTGTAGAGCACGGCAGTGGCGAAGAAGTACTGAATCCTGGGCCGGACCCATCTGGTGTTGGCCAGCATGCCCATGGAGGGCCGGGCAACCATGTCAACGAACGCCAGCACCGAGAGCAGGAACGCGGCCTTCTCTTTGCTGATGTCCTTACTCTTGGCATAATTGGAGAGGAAGACGAGCGGCGCAAAGAGGCCGAAGAACATGACGACGTTGCCCATCAGGTAGAGCAGGAAGCCGCGGTGTTTGAAGAGCGTCAGGTCGATGAAGGAGTTGATGGTCTGCAGGACGGTCCTCTTGGGCTGCGGCTGCACCGGATCCACCGCCTTGACCTCCCCCGCCTCCGAGTCGGGCTTGGCCGGCTGCGGCTTGGGTCCGATGGGGCGCATGAGGGAGCCGGCCACGCAGCAGTTGAACAGAAGTCCGCCCAGGATGAGGAAGCTGCCTCGCCAGCCAAACTGATCGTACATCCATGAGTTGAGAGGGGCCAGGGTGGACAGAAACACGGGGCTGCCCGCCATAGCGATGCCGTTGGCGATGGGCCGCCGCTTGTAGAAGTATTTACCGATCATAGTGAGGGCTGGATTCAAGTTGAATGCCAGTCCCAAACCTGGAGGAGAGAGAGGGAGGGAGGGAGGGTGGGAGAGGAAACCGAAAAGAAGGGGTACATTTTGGGGATTAATAAAGGAATTCTTCTGGTGAAGGAAAACCGGTGAAAATATTTGGTGAATAATAGTTTATACAGAATGCGATCAAATTTGCTGATTTCACAAAGTCTGCCACAATAGGATTTCAATTAAATTGACCTGCGATCAATATAATATGCCCATTTAACATCAGTTCCATTCCTATCAACTCACCAAAAACACCTAAAATAGGATTTCAAAATGTTCTTACTAAGCATTTCAATAAAATAAAATAAAAACTCCCACAATGAAATGCGGTAGTATCGACATCGTTCTTAACAGCCAAACCGACAGAAACCAAGGAGCGCTGTAATGTCAATAATCTTTATATTTCTACATAATTCAGATTTTGTCACTGCGACCTTAGGTGTAGTTATTTAAGCATTATCTGGCGATGCCGCTAAAGACGAAGTCAGCATCTCCAACGGCAAGGAGGCGGCTCTCAGAAGGGATGTTGAAAATAACAGCTCAAGTGTGTCCGAAAAGATACACACTACTGTTTAGTTACACAAAAGTATCTATACATGTTGAGTACGTAGGGCAAAATAATAAAAATAATTAATTAGGTGCATCTTAAAGACAATCGGTATCAATATTTTCACTTTGCATCAATGATATTAGATCATTGATCATTGAATTGCTATATCAATGTATCATTACCCTCCGAGTGAATAAAGATCTCTTTTTTGCAGGAGAAGACTTGTATGGACTCTGTGTTTAAATGGACAAGCAAAATGGTTTTAAATCCACATGTGGCCCAAACACAAGAGCTCACAGTAAGTTAACCAGTCATTTGACAATTCCCTCTACTCTGGGTAAATGACTGACCTCCCACTACACCAATGAAGAAGTACAGCTGCTCCACGGTGTTGCAGAAGGAGGCCGCGATGAGTCCCGACCCCGACAGACAGCCGCCGAGTAAGATGATTGGCCGACTGCCAAATTTGTTCACAAGGATGCTGCTGATTGGACCTGGAGAGAAAGAACTGATGTCATATAAAGCACAGATACATAATACTGAAATCAGATGAAAGCAGTGTTGTAGTGTTGAATCTTAACAAGGATTAATCACCAACTAGTTGTAACATTTGAAGACATCCCCTTGGGCTTTAAGAGACTGTAAATGTCATTTGATTGGCCAAACAATTTATCTGCAGGTTAATGAATAAAGAAAACAAATGTTTCTTGCAGCCCGATGCACATGTACAGGTTATATGCAGATAAAAATAGTGACAGAGACATTGTAGTGCGAGACAGATATTACGTCGGCTCACCATTTCAACTTTTCACCGACAGGTGGTGCTATGGTGGCAAAAATGAAAGAGGGACAATGACTGATTGTGTAACAGCGCTGGTTGCATGAATGTTTCATGGAAGAAGAAGGGAGAGAAGGAAGAATAAAAAGGGGGAGGTAGAGGGAGCCAGGCAGTGCAAGGACACACAGAGTGAAAGTTAATGGAGAGGATTTAAAATGTAAGGAAAGAGAGAGGAGGAGCGAAGAAGAAAAAGAGGAGGAAAGAAGAGAGAAGAAGAGCCAGGAAGACTTTTAGACTTTTGATGTTCTTTAATGGAACATCTCCCGTGAAAACACCAGTACAGGGGATAACTGGACCAAACAGTTACACATTTTAACCACCTCATCCAGCCGTCTAGACTCACACCTTCACTCGCATGTTAAGAGAGAAGAAGAGCAAAGAAGAGAACAAGAGGAAAGCAGAAGAGAAGAGAGAAGAAAAGAGACGAGAAGAGAAAATAAGGAGAGGAGAAAAGAATTAGAGGATAAGAAAAAAGGAGAACAGGAGAGAAGAAAAAAAAAAAAAAAAAGAGATGGGAAGAAGAAAGGGGAGTGGAGGCGTTCCACTATGAATGGGACTCCCATGCCTATAGAGCAACACTGGATGCTGGACGTGAATACAACAGCAGCTCTGTGTGCAGCTACACTGCATGACGACAGGGCTGAACTACAACCACTGCATTTTGGGAAATCCTCTCAATTGACTTTTATTTTTGCAAAGAGTTGATAAGATGATAAGAATTTTGAACTGAGATCTCATCCAAGATCGGGGGTACAGTTAGCCTGGCTCCTTCCAAAAAGGACAAAAATAGGAAAACAAATTAACACAAATTCCATACCAACATGCCATTTAGTAGGCTAAAACAATATGTGAGATGTTTTAGTATTTACGAAACCTTAAGAAACAAATAGTACGTGAATTGCATACTATTTCCGGTAAAATAGGACAGTATGCAATCACTGGACTCAGAAAGCAAGGAGCTCTGTAATATCAATAACTTTCATTTACTGTACATTTCTACATATTTTTAATTGTGATTTTGTCACTGCGACCGTAGGCGTAGTTATTTAAGCATTATCTGGCGATGCTGCTAAAGCCGAGGTCAGCGAGGGTTACCATGGTTACGAGTCTCCAACGGCAAGGACGAGGCCCTCAGGAAGGGACGTTGAAAATAACAGCTCAAGTGTGTCTGAAAAGATACACACTACTGTTTATTTACACAAAAGTATGTATACATGTTGAGTACGTAGTGTGGACTATGTGATTTCGGACGCAACCTATATGCTGTTTGTTTGTGTCAGAGATACTCCGATGAATTGATTATTAAAAATAGTTGGCGATTCATTAAATGGATTAAATCGATCAATCTATGCGGCTCTAAAATAAAAGTTAAAAAATGAAAAGTTGAAAAGAAATGATCTCTGAAGATCCACTCTCTTTCTAGAATCACTACTGCTGTGGTGTCAGCTGGCATCCATTTCCTCAGAGCCAACCCACCCAAACACACACACACACACACACACACACACACACACACACACACACACACACACACACACACACACACACACACACACACACACACACACACACACACACACACACACACACACACACACACACACACACCTTTGCCCCTGAAACTCGGCAGCTGACAATGTGCTCGGCGGCAGCTCTGGATGCACGGGCATTCACTCACTCATGCGCTCGCTAAATCCCTCCCCAGTTTCTGGGTCGTGTCCGTCAGTGAGGGTCTGACTAGCTCGCACAAAGGCCGTCTTGGCGGGTTGCCGTGTTCGGGAGTGGTGGGTTTCCGTGTTGCAGACAGGGAGGAGATAAAAAATAAAAAAAAGAGGCAAGCACAGAGGCACACACACACACACTCTACCAGAACACCCATGGGACACCCAGGACTAGAGCATGAATTGGAGCTTGTTGGAAGCTCCGCGGGTGAACAAAAGTGAACCTGTACAAGGACAGGGATGAATCTGCAGCCACTCAACGCTCACACACACAAACTAAATCGGTAGTGACAGTCTTTGTTGCCGTCTGGCAAAACACAAAGAGGGCAGTGAGTAGTGTTCTCAGAGATATTATATAAACAATTTGTTCTCCCCCGCCTCCCTCCATCATTTGCTCTCGTTCTCTATGTGAAAAGAAAAGAACACCGAGTGAAGAAAAGAAAGACTTGTCCTCAGCTACACTCTGACACAGCATCCACAGGTGAGGAAGAAAACGCGTGTCCACACTGAACCCAGCGGTGACGACATAGTCCTAAATCTAATTTAGGGATAGACCGATTATATGGATTGAGGAGACTTCACAGATACTGACTCAGAGGTCTTCAGACTAGATACAGCCTTATTCAGATCTATAAACCTACACGCTCGAGGGGGAGAGACAGTCATATATACACAGATCATGCAAAGACCACCTTTCTCTCTGAACAATAAGTTAAAAAGGTCCCATGGCATGAAAATTTCACTTTATGGAGGTTTTTTAACATTAATATGCGTTCCCCCAGCCTGCCTATGGTCCCCCATGGCTAGAAATGGTGATAGGTGTAAACCGAGCCCTGGGTATCCTGCTCTGCCTTTGAGAAAATGAAAGCTCAGATGGGCCGATCTGGAATCTTCTCCTTATGAGGTCATAAGGAGCAAGGTTACCTCCCCTTTCTCTGCTTTGCCCGCCGAGAGAATTTGGCCCACCCATGAGCGCGAGACGACATGGCTTTCAAACGAGCAAAGTGCCCCCCCTCTCCTCCTCAATAGCTACAGACACAGAAATGGCACATCCTAAGGAAAGCTCATTGTGGGACTGGCTCTAGTGGCTGTAATTCTGCACCAAGGCTGAATTTCTGGAAAAGAGACTTCAGATACAGTATTAGGGGACCACTAAGGTCTATATAAAAGAGACTTCAGATACAGTATTAGGGGACCACTAAGGCCTATATAAAAGAGACTTCAGATACAGTATTAGGGGACCACTAAGGCCTATATAAAAGAGACTTCAGATACAGTATTAGGGGACCACTAAGGTCTATATAAAAGAGACTTCAGATACAGTATTAGGGGGCCACTAAGGTCTATATAAAAGCATCCAAAGAGCAGCATGCCATGGGACCTTTAACGGACCCCTTTATACTGTTTGGACTCACATCTGGAGAACCACATGTCAATCACATAATCCTAACACTTGGGGTCCCCCAGTTAGGTGGTCTCTGCTGTCGGGTAGGCCCCCTCCAAAAAGGTCACAGGTGAAGATTACATAAGTTGTTATTCAGCTCTTCTTCACACAAAACATAGTAATTACACTTTGAGAACATTAGTTCTCATGGCCTCCTGATCCTGTCATGGTGTCATACCCAGATGTTTCCTCTAACTCTCACCACACAGGGCCCCCCCATCAACAGTCAGGCACGTGGGGTTTACACACACACATAATAACCCTATGTAATATATTGTATAAGATGTGTCTGAAAGCATGCAGACTTAATATTCAACCTATCAATTCCTAAATCTTAGTTTTGACTTAAAAAATTTCATTTTCACTGTTAACACATATCGGTTCCAAATATCGGCCTTGAAAAAAAAACATTATCGCTCGATCTCTAGTCTATTTTTTTAGCTTTTGCTTCTTACTGTGCAAAGGGTTGTTGATTTTATCCTATATGACAATGTACTTGTCTTTCATTTAGCCAGCCATTCGTTACAGAGCAAATGTCAGTCCGACCACAAACACAACAGAATAGAAGAGAAGAGGGACAGGAGAAACAGCTGACTGGAGCCGCCCCAACAGTTAAATGTCTCACGTTACACACAGCACACATCATCCCTCCATCCGGACAGAAGCATGCTTAATCCCTTTCTTTCAGAGTTGGATAAGACCATGGATACCATTGTCACGCGAAGCTGGAGCCAGAAGATGGTTAGCTTAGCATAAAGACTGAAAACAGGGGGAAACAGCTAGCCCGTTCTATCCGAAGGTTAAAAAAGAAGAAGAAAAAAATAAAAAATAAAAGGATGGATTGGAGGATAAAACCATCGAAATACAAATGTGTTCACAAGTAAGCTTTAGTGTTGCTGGTAGTTGTATTTTTTTTCTTTTTAAATCTTTGGACAGAGATAGGCTAACCGTTTCCCCCCCGTTTCCAGTATTTATGCTAAGCTAAGCTGTAACTGGTTCCAGTCTAATATTCACCATACAGACATCAGAAAGCAAATGAGGGCATTTCCTAAAATGTCAAAACTATTCATTCTTCTCTACTTTGGCCCGGATGTTCTCTGGATGTGTGAATGCTACACTTGGCTTTTGTCTAAGTACACTCAGTGGCCACTTCATTAGGAACACCTGCACAACGTAATGCAATCCAATACAACAGCTCGGCTACAAATTCTACCTTTACAAAAGTTTATAAATGTTACGTTTGTGTTGACATCGTCTTAAATGTGTAAAATTAGGTGTGGTGTTGTTCTGGACTACATTATATTAGGTGGCAGTGTTGCCACAGTTACTTTGAAAAAGTAACTTAGTTACTTTACAGATTACTTGAGTTTAAAAGTAACAAAGTTAGATTACAAGTTACTTTATTAGTAACATTCAGCAACTGCCGACAACACCCCCACAGCCTCAACATAAAAATGACAACCGGTTTACTGTGAGGCAGCTCGGCATTGCCAGTAGTCGGGATCTGGTTTATTACGGCACGGAAGAGAGCGAGTCAACCGTGTTTAAGGGCAGCATTTCCCTACAACATACTGCCCGACCAACTTCTTCAACTCTCCCCCACTTACTGGTTTTGCACCGAAGTCCAGCTTTTGCTGTTTGGGGGACCTCCTGCTCTCTGCTTCGCACCACCTGCTGGGACTTGCTCTGTAAGTTTGACTGCAGTGCTGCGACTCCAAATGTTTCTTCAAATTTGACGTAGTGTTTTTGTAGCTAGATAGCACTTTGTCGGCACCAGCACAGAGTGAACAACCAACCTTAATACTGCCGTCTTTAGCTGACACAAACTCTAAATAGTGACTGGATTTCCAGCTAGAAAACGCGCATCTCTCTCCTCCCTCCATTGTTGTTTACGTTTGTGTCGCTGCGTGGTACACGTGACCTGTCCTCATGCTGAAAACGTGACCTGTCCTCATGCTGAAAACGTGACCTGTCCTCATGCTGAAAACGTGACCTGTCCTCATGCTGAAAACGTGACCGGTCCTCATGCTGAAAACGTGACCGGTCCTCATGCTGAAAACGTGACCGGTCCTCATGCTGAAAACGTGACCGGTCCTCATGCTGAAAACGTGACCTGTCCTCATGTTGACGTGACCTGTCCTCATGCTGAAGACGTGACCTGTCCTCATGCTGAAGACGTGACCTGTCCTCATGCTGAAGACGTGACCTGTCCTCATGCTGAAGACGTGACCTGTCCTCATGCTGAAGACGTGACCTGTCCTCATGCTGAAAACGTGACCTGTCCTCATGCTGAAAACGTGACTTGTCACATACGTGACTGCACTCCCCGAGACGCAAGAAGTAAGCTAAAATATATATTTTTACTAAGGAAGATGATAAAAATAGTAACGCACAGTGACTTGGTTAAGTAACTTTAATCTGATTACTGGTTTGGAAATAGTAACGCGTTAGATTACTCGTTACTGGCATCACCGTTGAGGGGTTTAAAGTGCCCATATTATGAAAAAAATCACTTTTTCTGGTATTTGGGGTGTTATTTTGTGTCTCTGGTGCTTCCACACACATACAAACTTTGAAAAAAATCCATCCATGCTGTTTTGAGTGAGATACGGTTTTTGAATGTGTCCTGCTTTCAGTCTCCTGGTGAGCTGTTCAAAATCGGCTCGGACTGTGACATCACAATCCGAAATGAGCTGGCTAACTGCAACAGTTAGCTCGTAGCGTTAGCATTAGCATGCTAACACTAATGCTAACACTAGCATGGTACCTCGTTCTCAATAGCAAAGCACTGCTACAACACACACAAGTTCACCATAATCTACAAAAGAACTACTTACATGCGTGCCCTCATTTAGAAGTCTCCCAGCTAATCCTGCCTTGTAACTGACCAAAGTTGGAGAAACAACAAAGTCTTTTACTTCTATGGAGCTAGCTAGCTGACATGATCTACATCTGAGCTACTGAGCATGTGCGAGTGCAATCAAAGATAGTACAGAAGAAGAAGAAGAAGAAAAGAGGTCTCACTCTGTAGCTAAAACAGAAACCAGGTGAAAAGAGGATCTACAGCAGTGAGAGAGAGCTGTGCAGTACAACAAAAATATGGTGTTTTTTGAAAATTAAACCATGTAAACCTATTCTGGTACAACCTTAAAATACAATTATGAACCTGAAAATGAGTATAATATGGGCGCTTTAATGTTTTGTCCTTATTTTTATACACAAAGAGGAGATAATATTAGGAAGACCTCTCAATACAATGCCGTCTAGTACAACACCATAGTTGTGCTTAATTGCATTAGATTGTACAGGTGTACATTAAAGTGGCTCCTGAGTGTTTCCTATGTGTCTGTTGTACTCCTGGGAAGCCAACTTTGACAATCATTTCACGTGTTTTCATTCATTTGCTGAAAATCTGCTTAAATCTAAACTCCCCCTCCCATGCCTAATCATATCAATATCCTGTAATCCCTAGCGCTTATTGCATTAAAACGAGCGGATGTGCACCCATGCACAAATTCACACACGCAAACACACACACACGCTGACGCTCTCCTTCAGGCTATCCTCTTCATTTGTTCTGTTCTTTTCCATACTGCTTATTAAATCCCCAGTTCTGCTGAATGTGATTTTTTATTTTATATATATTTTTTAAATATATTTGGTCATTTCAGCTACAATAGAGTCAAAAGACACAGAGTAGGGCTCGTCAGCGGTCCACGTTTGTGGTTTTAGGATCTCCTTTTTGTTGTTTGCCAGCGTTAAAAATGTTTTTTTTAAAAGAAAGCGCACAAGTTCAGGGAAATCTCCAACTGTTGGCGTTTTTCCATTACATGGTACCGGCTCGATTCGACTCAAAAAAAGTCCCTGGTACCGGCTAACAGGTACTTTTTTTAGTATCGCCTCCGTTGAGGTTCCAAGCGAGCTGAGGCGATACCAAAAGGTGACGTGAAAACCTGCAGACTGATTGGTCGGCGAGAATCGTCACTAATCACTGCGTCATCATTGCTAGCGACAGACGGGGGTGTCCTGAAAAAACCCGCCATTTTTAAATAGTTTAGCCAGCGGCGTTTTTTTTGCTGCCGCCAGCTTCTTTTGAAACTAAATTTGTCTTCTGGCTGTGGCAACGGCCCCATGCCGAGAGTCAAAAACAACACACCTTCGACGTTCTGTGTGTGTGTGTCGCACTAGGTCACGGCAGTTTCCTGCGGCGTCGCTATGACGACCAGCCACGCTCGCCTCAGGCATGAGGCGGTACGAAATCTGCAATGGAAAATGGACGGGGCACCGCGACCGAGCCGAGTAGAGCTGGGTAGGCGCCATATATGACCATTTAGACAAAGAGGTCCACTTTCTAGATTAACTGCTGGACCACCTGTCAATTTTTTTTCCAGAGTTAGCTCAAAGCATTTATATTTTATATGTTTTGTATCTTTTCATTTCGTTTCATTTCTTTGACCATAAAACTATTTCATGGCATTGTGGTTTGTACGCATCTGTGAAGCACCTTGTGAACTCTGGCTTTGAAAAGGGGTTTACAAAAACTATCAAATAAGTCACCCATTGCGATTACATAAGCCAGTGTTCTTTCCTTCCAAATGGAATAATTAGTCCTTTCGACAGTTCCCACAAAAATATTTACATTAGGCCTGAATACAACAATAACAAACAGCTTCCTGTTAATAAGCCATCACAATTTGTGTATATATAAAAAAAATACTCCTCCTAGAATTTTTTTTAAAAGAGACTAAAGTCAGTCAGGCTCTTGGCATCATTACTAGGCTTTTGTACTGAAGCAACAGTTTGATCACTTTCAAGGAGCCTTGAGTTATTCTTCCCAAACTACCGCAGTACATACTGCTAATTCAGATATTTCCCCTGAGTAACACACTCCAGTTAAAAAAGGCGGTTAGGGTCACTGTGATTGTACATGGCAAAAAGAAATAATTTGCAGATATTAAAAACTCTTCAAAAGACAATGAAATCTTACTGGAGTGAGCTAGTTTATTGTGAAGTGGAATGTCATAGTTGAGCTCTTAATGTGATTATTAGTTAAATAAAATATAATCACAAATAGCCCTCAATTGGCAGTTCCCACTGTCGGGAGTTGGTCTACTTTGGTTAAACACAAAGAACACAGATACAACTGAAGTCATGTTACCGAGCGCTATACAGCGTTTCCTCTATGTTGATTTTGTAGTGGCGGCCCACCATGGCAAAAATTTCTACCGCCATGGTATCAGAAATGGGGCCGTACACAAATTGCCTTTTAAATTCTCCTGCCGACATAATGCACCCCCCACATTGCAATTTAACAACCAGTACAACTATTCAGAGGTTATTGGGCCCGTCCAGTTTAACTCCACATACTGTTGTGTTGATGTAGTTTATTGTCAAAACGTTTGCTTTCTTCCGAGTCGACTATTAAACCAACCGCTCCACCAAAAACGTCACCGCGGGGGGTCCGTTCTAAGTGTAGGTTGTTCGGACAGACCTGCCCCCACTGCTACAAAAAAAAAAAAGAAGAAAATCCTAAAAAGGAAAAACACTGGCTATAACCTATAATAAGACATGAACTGCACTCCAAAACGTGCAAAATGGTAAAGTCAAAGTACATGTAGCTGAAATTTGAAATAAGTACAGTACTTGAGTAAACATTCCACCACTGAAATGAATAAATAGACTGAAAACCACATATGTGTGTATCCTGTTTACAGTGTGGTTTGTTAAAAGAGGTGACTATGTATCGGCAGCTGAACATGATGCAACTCTTTTGCTTTGTTGCAGTTGGTTTCCTGCCTTAAGAAGGGGAGACCGAATCAGACTCTCAGATCCTCCTCTTCCTTTGCGCTGAGCATTTTTAACTGGTTCACACAGTTAGTCAGCTGTCAGGCAGCCCCAATAAATTAACACGCATGTCTTTTTCGTTGGAGTGTGTACGTGCACTTCCTCATGTCTAACCAGTGGCGACATCAGGACGTCATTAACTGGTGAGCTGGCTGAATTTTGAAACAGGGGAGGAGAATTTGAAAGAATTGGAAAACTACTTCAACATCTGGCTCTTTTTGTGCAATTTCACTCCTCCCCTCTGTGTCACCTCAGCAGTTTCCTCTCCTGAATGCCGAATTCTACTGTTGTACAGTTTAGAAAGTTCCCTCCTCCTCCTCCCCCCCCCACACTGCACACCCTACATGTAAGACACCATCATCAAAGAGTGCATTTGAACTGAATGAGGAGGGAACTTGCTTTGTGTCTTGAGACAGAAAGAGAGACATCTGATATGAAACTGGATCTGAGTATTGAGAGCCTTAAGAGCCTCAGTAGGGGGGCCTGGAGCTCTCTAGGGACACCTCTTTGGTCCTGACTGAGCGCTGTGGAGAGGTCTCGCAATGCGAGACTATCTTTGTTTGCCATCACTCCAGAGTATCCATTTCTCACATTGTCTCAGGCTCTCCCTTCAGCAGTAAGTGTAACTCAAGTTACTGAATAAGAGGTGAGAGAGTGAGTGAGTGAGTGAGTGAGTGAGTGACTTTATCACCTTATGTTTAAATTGGTGTTCAGGTTGTGCCAGTTATTGTTAAATTTCCTTTTATTTATGTTGTCTGCTTTGACAACATAAGCAATGTCTTGTCATGCCAATAAAGCTCTTTAAATTAAGAGAGAGAGAGAGAGAGAGAGAGAGAGAGAGAGAGAGAGAGAGAGAGAGAGAGAGAGAGAGAGAGTTTGTGTTGCTCCAGTGAAGGGTAAACAATAAAAATGCAGCGCCTCAGCCTGCAGAGTGTGTAATCCGGTGTATCAAATTCCCTTCTTTTGTTGTTATGTATAATACATTCTCTTTTTTTTTTTTTTTAAATTGTAAACTGCAGCTGCTTCAAAGCTGTACGGTCTGGCGATGCTATGTCCCATCTACTGGCAGTGCTTTAGATTTGATTTGAAAGAAGACATTCCTCGGCGTCGATGACCTCGGGGTTTCAGGACACGCACACCCATTCATTAGGAGAAAACATGCCACCGTGTGTGCCGTCTATTATTCGCCACATTGGAAATGGAGCAGAAAAACTCGACACTGTGCCAGTCAGGGTTTTTGGAGCACATCCAATGGGCACAACACCACACCTATATGAATCAATGAACAAGTTATGGGTGGTGATTCAGGCTAGTGTGGATGTACGGCTGATTTAAGACTTGAAAAGGAACAACCCATGTCTGCTGTGTGTAACGTTAGACTATTTTCGACGAATGAGGGTTCAGACAACTTATTTGAAATATAAATATTTCCATGCGCGTCTAAATCGCAAGGGTTTTTTGAACTGTACGAACAATAAAACATGTCCCCTATCAAATTAGGCAAATCTGTTTCGTTGTGTGTTAAATACCAATAAAAAGAACTTAAAAAAAAAAAAAAGTTGTTTTCTCTAATATGGAACACTTTCAAGTGCACACTCACCTCCAGCATACATGACAGCCAGCATGATGGAGGAGATCCAGGACACCTGACTGGGCGTGGCATCGAAGATGACCTCGATCTCTTTGAAGAACACCGTGATGGATTTGGGGAAGGCGTAGGAGAAGCCGATGGAGATGAAGGCCCCCACTACAACCGCCCAGCCCCAGCCACCTTCAGGAGGAGTGTACCCCACGGGCCCACCCACTGCTGGAGGCATGTCTGCTCACAAGGAGAAGAAGAAGAAGAAGACGAGTAGAGGACAGCTGGGCCCAGAGGAGAAGAAAAGGCCGTACCAGGTGCACTGAGGTCAGGACTTCAAACCTGTGGGAGAAACAGAGCAGAGAGCTGGTAAAATAAAAACATACTCCATTTTCTGCTCCTTCTGCAAGATTAAATATGTAGGAAAAGAGAAACACACACACCCACACACAGAAATATGAGGAGAAATGAAAGAAAATATGTTGGGAGTTTGATAGTTTCTTGAACTGCAACACCAAGTGCTGTTATGGTGAGAAAGAGCATCTGTGGCGGGGCCGCATGCCAACATGCCAGCAGTAGACAAACGGTAGGCATATTTAGAAGATTAGCCCATGACAACTTGGTTTTCATGGTCTACTGCCCCGCCCCCCCCCTCCCCAAAGTGGAAAAAGCCCATCACAATTTCCTATACTCCAAAGTTACATCATCAAATGTCCTGCTTTGTCAAACAAGCAACAAATCCTCCACATTTAGAAGCTGGAACTAGAGAATGGTTGGTCATTTTCTTGAAAATTACAATGAATCAGTTGTTCAAACAGTGGCCGATTCATTTTCTGTAGATCGACTAATCGTCAGTAGACCACTAAGGCTCTAACCATTTCCCTTCTAAAATAAAAAAGGTGCAATTCTGGAAGTGCCCAAGGTAACAAAATACCTGCTAGCGTCGACTGACCAAGGGGGGGGGCCTGATGAGGCAGTTCTTTCGTTGTAGAGATAAATAAAAAATAAGGAATTTAGCAAATAAGATCATGCTACTCTGAAGAAATAGTCTTGGATTTTGATTTGAGCAGTGCATTCTATGGCAGAACTCACCAAAAATGATTATTAGAGCGCAAACGGCATGTAAAAAAAAGCCCATGATGACTAATAACTACTAACCGAAGACTGTCAGCTGAACCTCATCTCACAGCCTGCAGTTCCAACCAGCTGGTAACCAAACTGTTGTATGTGTGCTGAACTAACTGCAGCATTTGATTAAGCACTTTGGTGATATGCATACACAATTGCCAAAACCAGCTGGATATCCCTGGGCTTCTTCAATGTACGTGTCCATCTAAATGTTCTCTCCTCTCCCCCCCCCCCATTTTAGGGAGCACATAACCAAGCTATTTATGGTCGGCACTCACATCAACTCTGCTAACTGTTTGGGCTGCTAACGGTTTCTGGCCGTTTACCTCAAATGGACTCTAGGATACAACTCCACAAGCCCCATAAAAGACTTCCTACCAAATATGTATAGTGATCCTGTATTTGAAAGAAAAAAGCAGAGCAATGCTGCCATTGTAGGGGAAGATATAAAAAGGAAAAATAAAAACGGCGTTGATTACATAACTGTACAACCCAAAGTACCGAGAGGGGATTCACTGCCCTTGGAATAACTAATGAACAGCCAGGCGTCTTGCTCTTCTACATGTTATATGGTCTGGATCATGCTGTAAACAACCATGCTCAGCCAATCATTACACAGCCAGCCTGTTCTAGTACAGTAACTGGTTAACTCAGCTCTGGGTGCATCCAGACAGCTGATGCTCATCACATGAACTTATACTTGACTTTCTGCTCCCTATTTTATGTCTGTTTCCTCACCACAAAGAAAGTTTGCAACTAATTACAAGGACTGACATGTATGCTACATATGTGAATGTTTGCATGAAGCAAATATACATAGCATATACAACAGTTTAAACTTGACTTTAGCGCCTCTAACTGTTGAGTAAATTTGTCTCCAGGTAGAGAAAACTGGTCAATAGGGGTGTAAGAAAAAAAAAAAGAAGAAAAAAAAAAACGATAGACTTGAGTATCACAATATTTTATTTCACAATACTATCGATTTTCAAATTTTTAATTTTTTTTAAACGTTAAAAAATATTCATGTAAGACAGTGGTTCACGTTTATGTTGTGTTTAAACCCCCTACCGCTAGATGGCTATGCTGAGACGCACCACTAGTGTCCTTGCCCAACAGTGCCTAGCAGTGTCCATTTACATATAATGGACCAACAGATCCTGTGTCTCTGGACGGAGACCAGTGAAGGATATTAGAAGCACTTTTCCAGTGAGCGCTGAGCGTTACTGAGCAGCCTCCAACTGAGCTTGACGACGTAGATGTGACGTGAGCAACGTGTCTGAAAGTTGGAAGACTTCTGGTAGCTGTGCCAAGAGAAATCTCAATCATTCCCAATCTTACAGAGACGGAGAGCGTAGGTATATGTAAGGAGATAACATGGGCACAGGCTAATTATTGATCACTAACATGCTAGTTAACATTAGTAATGAAACTTAAACAGTTAATGTGAGTCAAAACTGCCTGCGAGCTTCTCCTGTACAGTAATTTCTCTACTATGCGACAGTAAGTCGCGTGGTTATGACCCAATCGTTAGCCTATTTTTACAAAAGCGTCTGCTACGGAGCCATAACGTGAGGTACAAGGTAATGGAGCCTTTTATACATTGTCGTGTTTCTTTAGAAATAAACAATGGACAAATAGAGTCTTTAAACGCTTCAGATGTAAAGTTATTCGCTGTCAAAGTGACGTCAAAATTGAATGAATCCAAATGCTAACGGGAGGGGATGGCTTGTTAGCATCAAAATGGCGCCATAGGAGCTACGCGTTCCGAGGAGAAGCTTACCCCCTTGGCATATAAAAATTTGATTTTCTGTGTACTAAATTGTTTACCTAAAGTAAACTTCTTTGACTTTTATGAAAATCATGTCTTTTTTTAAATATTAGTTTTTCTAAGATTTATACTTTAAAAAAAATCCCAATATATCGCACAGTATCGGAATATATTGCAATATATTTAATCGTGACCCGTGTATAGAGATACGCATCGTATCGCCAGAGTCTTGCCAATACACAACCCTACTGGTCAAACACAGTCAGTGTGTTTAGGCTAGGTTCGGTTTTTGAAAACGGAAATAATGCGCCGGCGCTGCGAGTCGTAGTCGTTGCTATGACACCATGCAACAAAAAACAGCAATGCCCGAATCAGCGGGCCATCGGCAGCACGGAGCCGGCAGTCCATCGGTTTTACTCCCCGCCGTGGAAGCAGCGGACATCGCCGATGGCTAAACTGAACGTCCATGTCAACGTTGCGTCTTGGCAAAAAAGTGGAGGGGCCCGAGCTGCCCCCGCTGGGACCGCTGGCTAACGTTACCGTTAGTTAGCGCGCTAATTCCACCCGACACTGGTTAACGCTCCTTAAATAATTAGGCGAACAAGTTGTTGGGCGGGAACACTGTGCATTCCTACGCTGTGACAAGAATGTGTAAATGAAACTAATTGAGAGGCCGATCGGTGTAAGGTTGATATAGGTCAACCAGAACAGAAAGCCAGTTTGTGCGTTGGCAGAGCGCCACCGTCATTCTTCCCCGTTCATGTATACGGGGACAACCGGCATAACCAGGTTGTTTACTAACCGGTGAGTTTCTTTCAGCCTGCACATGGCCTGTATGGTTCAGTTCCCAGGACTCTGGCAACAGCTCCTGTTTAAAACCGTAGGCAGCCGATTACAACAAAAAGGATCCGACTGTGTGCTACCTGCCCGGCACCAAATGACGGAAGGTTAGGAATTCAGAACTGGAGTAGACCATGGGAAATTCATTGAGAGACACGCTTGTTGATTCCACTTACACACCCAAACACACCAAAGAACCTGCATGTTGGTTTGGGTAAGTGTGTGAGTTACCACATATGTGATTGAACTCCACTTCAAGACTGCAGGAGCTGAAGAGGAAGACTGTTTAAGTAGAGATACAGGCCTGTTGATCGGCACTCCGTGGACTGCCAACATGTGGCGCACTTCGTCTTATGAGCTTAGCAGATGGGTTACATTACTACACACAAACAGATCTGTGCCACGATTCCTGAAAAGGAAGCCACCGTATATTGGCCAACACCATCCAGTTTTTACTTGCATTAAATCATTTAACCTAATGACAGTATATAGCTAGAGGCAAACTCTTCTGGACACACACTAATCCAAAAACACAGTACCTGACAGAAACGATCTGACGAGAAAACGCAAAAGTGGCATTGCGTTATCACTTTTTATTCCGCGTTTAGAGGGAATCTGCGTGCATATGGTGACGCAAAAGGTGTGTGAAATTCAATGTAGTATGCACGCCAGGCGGCTAGGTGATAGCGTGACGCACTGCCACACACCACCACCAAGTCCCGCGCACCTGCGTAGGAACCTTCCTTCTACTTCTCTCCCCAGTAGCGCGAAACCAAAACATGGCGAAGCAAACAACAAAAGCTGACAATTGTTGTCTGGACGGAAAAGGAGGTGGCACAACCGGGGCGTGGACTGGGAGTCCTGCCAGTCAAACTATATAGACATATGGACAGCAGTATCCTGTACCTGGAGGGACGTCCTATCCACACGAGAAAGACGGCATCTGTAAAAGTCCGATATCATCAAAAGCTGAAAGCCATCCGGACCAAGTATAGGCAGGCTGTGGATACCCAACGGCGGAGTGGCCACGGGCGAGTAATCACTCTATATGTTGATTTATGTTATGAAATACGGGGTGGGTCGCCGGCCACCACAACAATAGAAGCTGCGGACTTTTGCATTTTTACCCTTTAGATGGGAACGAGACGGTGGAGGTTTAACTTTTTTGCGTTTTTAAGCCCCAAAAACGCCGGCGCCGTCTAAACGAAAGGCACATCTGATAAAATATTTTTACGTTTTCACCTGTGAGCGTTCTAATGTAAACAGGGCCTGAAACTCACAGCGAAATACTGCATGAATTGTGAAAGGTTCATCATGACCACAAGAACTGTGATGCAATATTGGAAAGATTGATGCAGACTTGAAATATTGGATGACCTTCATAGCTCCCGCTGCCTTAAAAAAAGCTGAGAGCATACTCAGAAGATCCATCTCACCCCGGACACTCTCGGTTTGAACTACTGCCCTCAGGCAGATGTTGTGGGACATTTAAAGCGCGAACAAACAGACTGAAAAACAGGTTTTATCCGAGCTCCATAATTAAACTTAATGCCATTTAAACAGGAATCATGCAGCGAATGTCTTGTTTGTGTGGTATGCCTGTGTTTTTGTATTTTAACTTTCCTTTTTAACCCATTTTTATAGTGACTTTAGAGACTTTCATGTATATACATACAGATATTTATTTTCCTGCTTTGCACTTTTTACTGATGTTTTGCACTGGGAGGACTGCATTCAGTTTCATTGTTCATGTACAATGACATATAGACTATTCTAAGATGCAATTCACCAGAATTAGAAGCTTCAACCCAGAGAAACAACAGACGTTACTATCAACTTAGGACGGAGTTATCTGAATTTAGCAAATAGCAACAAAAAAAAAAATACTCCCAACTACAGATTTCACAAAAGCTTTTAATGATGAAATGTAGAAGGTCTTCTGGGGCGAGATAATTAGCATTTTTAAATTAGTCTTTTCATATAGGATTAGTTCTTTTATTACAGAGATGAATTATCGCTGTACATTGCACATATTTATAATGTAAACTGAGCTTTTGCACATTCCTTGGTCACAAAAAAGCCCAGATATACATGTATTGTTTATTTTTTCATATTTTTAATGTCAACCCTCCGACTTTATATCTCCGTTTCTGGACTTGTGCAGTACTTGCTTTTCATACATTTATTTTTATTATTATAGTTTATTGCACCAAAATACCCAGAGAAATTCCTTGTATGTTAAAATCTACTTGGCAATAACTCAATAACTCTGATTTATTTATTTCATGTACCCAATAGACAAAGACTCCTGACTATAGTCAACAAATGACGCGAGTAGCACACCTAAGACCAACAAAACAGTCAAACGGATGACGTCAGAAACCAAACAAACAGTCGGAATGCGCACACCACAAGCATACAGGCAGTTCCACTTCCTCAAATCTGTTGGTGTCTGTGTACACGCACAGTCACATCAGCAACCAAACAGACCGACTGTCTTCAGTGTATAATGTAACAACAGTGTGTGTAAGAAATGTAATTTCCCCTTGGGGGATCATTGAAAGTATGCATTCTTCTTCACACGTGCACTGCAAACCTAAAATTAGCTAGACATTACCCGGCAGAGATGGATGTGAGAAAGCAAAATGTCCAAATCGGTTAGACCGGACATCAAACGGTTTTCACCCCGCCAGCTCCCTAGTACAGAGTCCGTGTCATCTCCGATTGAGCCCAAAGTGTGAGAATTCACAGCAAGCGAGTGGGCGTGTTGATGACGTTTCTATCATGCGGCTGGCGCAAAACCGGAAGAAAACAAACATCCGTGGGTGAAGAAGAAGAAGAAGAAGTCACACAAAGAACCCAAAGAATCGGGAACTTCTGTCGGTAAGTGAATGAGAGCCAAACAACTCCAAAAAACCCACACCACCATCAACAGAAATCAATGCAGGCCATCTGTGTGAGGTGTGTGTATGGTTATGTGTATTTATTCAGCAGAACATGTTACTGTTAATGGTTAGTAAGTCAGGAGATTTTAAGTCACTCAACCCTGAGCCCAGTCACGAAGCTTCAATTTATCCAAACAGACATAACATCATTCTCTGTTCCTCTATAGACACTACAGAAGCAGTTGGCCAACCTTGAAATCGTGCAAGGAGGCAATTAAAGCCAACTAAATGCCACGCTACTAAGTCATCCAGGGGCCAGAATGTATAACTGGCAAAGGCTTGCCTGCACCTCTCACGTTGCTCACAGGAGGGGTTTGCCCAATAGCTCTTCCTTCAGTGACGTTACTGACACGCAGCTACACAGTATGCCTACTCTCACACGCTGGTGCAAACTAGGGATCGTCCCATACTGGTTTTTCAAGGGAAATACCGATTATTAGTAGTTAATGAAACCCATAGATATTTGGAACTGATCTGCATATACAGTGAAAATCATGTCAAAATTAAGATTTTGGAAAGTTCCAAAAATCTAACAAAAAAAAAAAAACAACGTATTTAATAAATTTGAATCTTTCAGCAAAATACCCAGTAACAGAGAGTCAGATAGTGTTGTGGGCGGGACATTAAGTCAGACTCGGTGGGGAGTCAAACCGAAGCAGAGGGACAGACGCAGAGGTGTAGCCGAGCCGAAGTAGACCACTTTTTAATTCATTAACTTTATCGGTTAGCAGGCAAATAATACGCAGATACAGATAATCTACCAAAAAAAAAAAAAAAAAAAGGCCCGATAATCGGTCTATCCCTAGTGCAAACACTCGCTTATCTCTCCAGGTGCCACTGGAGCTCTGCTTGACTAAACCTTGGATTTGTTCCACTGGAGCTACACTTTAAGGAGGTGGGGGGGGGGGGGCGTGACGTGCACATTGGTGCTAACCAAAGCAGCAGTATGCTAAGCATCCGTTACATAACGTCCTGTAACCTTTGCTGCAGCACGGCCTTCCTGCACGGACCAGGACCCGTGAGGACTACAGGAGTAGGACCGCCGCAGCCAGTCCTCCTTTAGCTCTGACGTGGAGCACTCGGGACCAGACTGCATTCACTCGCATACAAAACACACTTTTCTCAAGGGAGTTACCTCCAATGTTATGAATAGTATAGACCCAACAATGAACCGAGAAAATAATCAGCAGATGACAACTTGCAACTCGGACGAACATAAAATAGAAAAGAGGTTCGTCTTTGTGAACTGAAGAACATTCAAAACAAATAATCTGTGTCTCACACACACACACACACACACACACACACACACACACACACACACACACACACACACACACACACACACACACACACACACACACACACACACACACACACACACACACACACACACACACACACACACACACACACACACACACACGTTTAATAAATGGAGAAGCTGGATGACGCTACAATATTCAAGTTCCTCTCTCCGTTAGGTCTCACAAGCAATGTGCCCACTGTGCCTAAAGAAGCGACGTCACTGCTGATCTCAGCGGTCTGGTCACGCACAGTCATGCAACCTCTTTTTTAGGTCACACAAGGAAATGGGGCAAACACAAGCACACCCATACAGGCGTTGATGTATGCATGTGTGTATTCCGTATGGTGTGAATTTTATTAGCGCTGGTGTACCAGAATGTGTGCCAGGAAAGATCAGGAAGACAAAAACTGTGTCGGTCAGTCTTTCATCACTCCAGTTATGATGCTGAAATAAAGCTTTAATTAAAATGGTTTCTCAATGAGAGACTTTGAGCCAAACCCCAAGTCTGGACTTGGCAGGATTATAATGTGTCCCTGTATTATTCTTGACAAACTGGTGCTGAAATCTAAGGTCTTATAAAAGCTTATATAAAAAAGGCTGTCATGTGACCTGCCAGTTGAACTGATGTCAATCAGAATTTTAAAGACTATGCGTCATATAACCCTTTCACTGTCTACACTTCAGTGTAACCTAATAACCCATTATTAGGACACATTTAGAATTATAAATCCAACTTAAAGAGCAACTTTATACCCGCAACACCATGACTATTGGCACTCTCAACCCTCTCACAGCTCAGATTGTTGCTCCGGGGTCCCTCTTTATTATCCCCCCGGCAGTCGTCCAAAAAACTCATAACAGCGTAGTCACAGGCATCTCTTGATTTAACTGCTACTCTGGCTGGTAACGCCGACCATGGTGTATTTTTGTATTGGCTGACATGCGAAGCAGGGACAGTGAGTTCAGTCCACCTGAGGGTTCATTGCAATGCGAGCTTAGCAAGGCTCTAGCAGACGCAGCAGATGTCCCGGAGAGGGACAGAATAAGGCATGTGGGCGAGCACAAGGGAGGTTGTAGTAGCATTTCTACTAATGCTACTCTGAGAGCTGCGTGCTCTCAATGTAATTTCATATTTCCTATTACAACTCCAAACTCTCCACAAAGCTGAAAGTTGACTTCTCTAGGCTATATTTATATGTTGTGTGGGATGGATGTGTGTGTGTGTGTGGGGGGGCAACGTGCTAAAACAGTCAATTAATGAATCAATTCGTTGAGTGAATCATTTTTAGAGTTATACCTTGATTTAAAAAGTAACACGCCGACTTATTGGGACTTTAGCTCATTCACCGTAACCCCCAGAGTTAGACAAGTCCATCCATACCCTTCTCATCTCTGTGCGTGCTGTAACTCTGTCTGACGCCCCCAGTGCTAGCTAAGCCTAGCACAGATCCTGGAGGTAACCGGTTCCAACTAGCCTACTGCTCCCAATAAGTGACAAAATAACACCATTTATCTATTTACATGTAGTGATTTGTATAGTCACAGCGTTGACAAATAACAAGGTCACTATGCTTTTACTATCTAGTAATTGCTGACTATTACTCCAACTCTGAGCCAATTCTCTGCTCCTCACCACGGGGCTTCAGGTGCTGCGAGCAAATCACTCCGCCCAAGTAGCAGAAGTAGCAGTGCTTTGCCTTTCTGAGAATATAGTTCCCAGTTTATATACGGTTAGAAGACTGCTGTGTCTCATGTGACCTTGTTATATTTGTACATGCTGTGACTATACAAATCACAGCGCGTAAACAGGAACATGTTGGTGTTATTTTGTCACTTATTGGGAGCAGTAGGCTAGTTGGAACCGATTACCTCCAGGATCTGTGCTAGGCTAGGCTAGCGCTGGGGGCGTCAGACAGAGTTACAACACGCACGGAGATGAGAAGGGTATGTATGGACTTGTCTAACTCTGGGGGATACTGTGAATAAGCTAAAGTCCCAATAAGTCGGCGTGTTCCTGCAACCTTGTCGTCGGGGACTTAACTCAGGACCAGGAGTTGCCTACGAACCTAGTAGAAAGGTCATCCAGAGTCCAGGCTGACATGGAAAAACCAGCCCTCTCAATAACTCATGGGACAGGGGGAATAGGGAGGGGAGGTAGGTCATAACCAGATATATTTATCCATGCTGCACAGTGAAGCCAAATTTAGCAGCATTAAAAAAAACGGGACAGGATAGACTTATGCTTCCAAGGAAATTTTAAAAAAAGACAATGGGACATTCAACAAGGTAAGAACATCCAGTTAGTACAGTCCGTGATCCTAAATGTAATTGAAGATCCCCACTAAACAGCGATTGTCCAATCATAGCTCAGCAAACGTAACTAGGCCTGTCAAGCTTTGAATTAAATCGACATGCTGGAGAGGTGTGCACGGGGCTCTGGTAGTAAGAAAGATGCCGTGTTTAAAAGAGTTTCAACTGTCGATTGACTTAACCTCCTCAAAACCAAAAATCACAAGAGCAACACTATAAGCAATGGTTTAAATACAGTTTGTTTGCTAGAATGTAAGCTGCAAATTTTAGCGGGTATTTATATACAGTCCCTCCAGAAAAACGTGATTATGCGATCGCATAATTCAATGCATAATCAGCCAAAGTCCGCATATTTATGCAGGGGCCGCATTTTTTTCAAATACGCCGCACTTTCGCCGCATAAATTGCCGATTTCCACGCAAAATATGCGGGGCTTGCACGATTTCATAATCCCCCAGTGTTTCCTCTATGTTGATTGGCAAGTGGCAGTCCGCCACGGTTATATTTCTCCCGCCACGGTATCAGAAATATATATACAAAAAGCCGTCTATCAGCAGTGATTGTAAAGAGCGCGTCGACGGAGAATAGCGCGCAGCTTCTGCGTGAGAGTGGGCACGCGTGCCACTCGGAGAAAAGGGAGACAGAAAAAAGAGACAGGCTGTCCGGAGGACCCGGTTGAGATGGCATGTGTGCATTCTTTACAACTGTAAGTCGTATAACTTATGTTGTCAGTTCATTTAAGCCTGTATTAGTCTATAGTTCTTGCACATTTTGCTAGCTAAATTGCACGTGGCTGTTGATTCTTGATATCATATCATGGCATAGTAGGCTAAACCGTGATTATTTCATACATTCATGAAACATATTGGGGGGAAATTCATTCAACATAATTCACAGCCAAACAACAATTGAAAGTATGTTATTTGAACATTTATAACCTAACCTAACCTGGCAGGCACTGCCTCCGATTTGGTGTCTGCTGCGGTGCGCAGCGCTGCTCGGACCGTGCGCCGCTGCCTTTTTTCTCCTCCATAAACTCCGCTCTCAGCTCCTCTGCCAGTCGCTGCATGAACTTCCTCCAGGACATTTTACAGCTGGTGCACTCCTTGGAGAGGATGCGTGCAATGATTCCAGCCAGTTGTAGCATGTATAAAGTTATACGAACACGTAGACAGCTACCGTCTACGTGTACCGCGCCTTTCACAGAGCGAGCGCCCGGTGCTTTTCTTCTGATTCAGAACCGAGTCCATCCATGCCGTAGCCTACGTTACCGACTCTGGCTTCGGTGATGCCCACACTTGTTACTCGAGATCGCTAGTTACGTTTCTCTGACAGAGACTATGATTATTACTAAACAACCAAGATGCATCTTCAACCACGCAAAAGATTAAAAACAAAACCGCGAAAATCCGAGCGGTCAATATGACAGTATGGCCAAAATAGGTCAAAGTGATTGTATTTTCTTTGCCTTTTGTATAATGTACAGTATATAAAAACTATTTTAAATGAAAATACAGACTCTTTTAGGAAAAGTCAGGTACCAGCAGGATTGTATTTTTTTTATTTAGCAAAGTTATTACACATATAAATTTCAAAACGGTCAAAATGACCGTCCTGGCCATTCTAGTGTAACCCAGCCTTGGAGTTTTTTTTCCAAAAGCAAAGAAAAACCAAATGCACACTGCAAGGCTGCCAACTTTGCCACTGAGGCAAATATGCAATTAGTTTCATTGTGAATGGTTTTATACTATAGCCTAGGGCTGGGCGATATGGACCAAAAGTCATATCCAGATATATTTTGGCTGAATATCGATATACGATATATATCCCGATATTTTTTTCCGCGAAGTGAGAGCAAATGTTCAGTCAAAGCCCAAATCAAATATGACATGTCACAAGTAGTTTCATAGAAACAGTTGCAAAATCAAATAAATAATAAACCGGTTTCTTCACCTGGTTCATGATTAAATGCTCAGCTGTTCAAATAACAATAAAATGTAAACCTAAATACTGTATAACAGGAGTAACTTTTTTGAAATCAAAGCTCCATAGGCTATTTGTGATTCGTTCCAAAGGTCAATTAAGCTTTTGATATTAATATAATCTACTTTGTTCAAAATGTAATGCCTCATGCCTGTAAGCCTAGGTTATAGTCCCATTCTTCCACTTGATACTGCTTCCACTTAAGTAAACTAAAAGATGAACTATCGACTACAAAACAAAGAAACTAATTAATGTGTTAAGAATATTTATTATGATCGGTTCACAGATCTGAGTCCAAACGGAAGTTTAAACAGACTGAAATGTCCAGGCTCATTCCTCCACTATTTATTTCTGTATGTATTTATGCGTTACATGTAATTTTAACGGGCACTGAGCTCCAGATCCTGCAGCCGCAGACGGTCGCTGCCCCGCTGTAGCTTCTTTCCGTCCGCCTGCCGCCGGCAAACTTAGTGGAACTTTCCGCCGATATCGACATACAGTTCGTCCTGGACTACGTGTAAGATCCTACCGATCACCACTCTGTCTTTGGCTGGTCCGATCTGGATCAGCGGGGACCGGCGCAGCAGCGAGGCGAAGCTGTGTTTTTGCCCGGGGGAAGAGAGCGGCTGCGGCCGCCACGGGGCTCTCTCCGCCTCGGCGCTACGCCGGAGCTCAGATTGCTGGTCGGGCGGCATACATAATCATAAAACACATTGTCACCTGTTAAATGTTATCCATTGCGGTTTGTTCTTTTCATTTCCTCTATTGAACATAATTAAGCAGTACAAAAGTCCGGCATCTTTATCGTTGATCTGAATGCTTCGGACCCCTGTTCCAAGATGGCGGCGGGTTTTGACGTATGTTTAGAACCTCACGGCGACATATCTATGGGAGCAAGGATCACATTTGAACTATATCGATATATGCGATATGGTCTAATTCCATATCTCATTTAAAAATATATCGATATATTTGTTTATATCGATATATCGCCCAGCCCTACTATAGCCTACTTTGGGTTTTGGTTTCCCTATGAAGAATTTCTTGTAAAATTCATTTTGTAGACCTACAGTTCAATCAAAACAAAATGAAAATATGCCTCATTGTGTGTGAACAGAGGTGAATAAATATATTAGTTTGTGTTGCAGCGAAGTGTCAGTTCTGTTTAATACGTAAAACATTTGCCGGGGGGGGGGGGGTCCAACAGATCTGCCCCCACTGCTAAAAAAGAAATCCTAGAGGAAACACTGTCCCTGCATTTTCGTTGCAAAAAAGTCACATATATATCTTAGCAGAAAGTTGAAAATATTGCGTTTACTTCACAAAAGAGCAGCCATTTTCCCCTGTTGCCATGGGAACGTTATGAAGTAACGTAATTACGCGACGTGAACATCATCGAAAAGCAGGATGTTGGGAGAATGAATAACTTTTTTTTCTCTTTTTCATCAAACCGCAGTTTTTGCAAGTTCCCGCAATTTCATCGCATAAAATTGCATAAATATCCTGCATATTCCATCGCATTTTTTAAGAAAACGTGCCGCTTAATCAAGGATTTTGGCCCGCAACAACCACAAAAAAAAATGGAATACAAGAACAATACTGTTTATTTAGCTTAATTGGCTAATGTTTGCTTAATTAGCTAGATATTTCTGATATAATATGCTAGTCACAGCCAACAAAAATCTAAATGGCCGTCGGCTAGAATTGAGAAGCCTTCTTTTGTTGACCTCAGAATTCAAGGAGCCATTATTTACTGAGAGTCGTACGTCTGCCACTGTAAACTGTATGTGCCGTGTGAGAACAGAAAGCTTGGCAGGTTTAGCAGCAGTAAACAACTTTGTAGACATTTTGAATATCAGAGGCAGACAGGACCCACATCAGTTGCACAGAGTTGTTTAAACTGGAAAAAGATGGGGGGGCGGAGGAATCTGATATTCACTTTTCAACCTGGACTTAAATGGGAAGCAGGCTTCCCCAGTAGGAGATTGGATTTATGTTGCCATCTCCCCTGATGTCCCACTGCTCTGTGCTGGAGCTCAGTTAGGGGTGTGTGTGTGTGTTTAGTGTGTGTGTGTGTGTGTGTGTGTGTTTAGTGTGTCTGTGTGGGTCCCAGCAAAGCAGGACAACTCCTAAAGGAGTTATCAATGAGGCCATTCATTCTGCAGAAACAAAACGCTCCCTTCACTAAAGTGTGTTGAAGGAATTACGGAGTTACCTGAAATCTCGTATTAAACAAGAACAAATGCTTTCAGCAGATGAAATGTTAGAACTTAAATTTTTTTTTTTTTTTTAAACATGGTTACGGTTTCTGGGACAATTGACAGACCTGACAATTATAGGGTTCAACTCAAGGACAAATGCTGTCACAACAATGATAAAAAAAAAAAAAAAGGCTGTCTGTTTCCTAAATCTACATACGTAGTGCACAAAAGACAGGATACTACAAGCCACTCTTACAAAACCCGTGATTATTGGGAAGGGAAGGAAGGAAGCAGGGGTGGAGTTAGTGAAATTTGACAGAGTCATCATGACTCTGTCAAATATCTTCATTCACGTAACTAAACAGTAAAACACACAAATTAATAAATATATTTAAAAAAAAAAGGCATAAGGGATTATTAGAGAACACGACACAAAACAAAACCAAAAAAATATATTACAAGAGTCAATAAAATGACGTTCCATCATATGTCCATTTACCAATAATATTACACATTTGTTAATTGAAAGAAATTAAAGAAAAAAAAAAAAAAAAAAAAAAAAAAAAAAAAAAAAAAAAAAAAAAAAAAAAAAAAAAAAAAAAAAAATATGTTTCATTAAAAAAAAAAAAAAAAAAAAAAAAAAAAAAAAAAAAAAAAAAAAAAAAAAAAAAAAAAAAAAAAAAAAAAAAAAAAAAAAAACAGAAAGGTAGGTTATTTATTTGTATTCAGGTTACTTGTATTTAGGTACTTCCGACATAGTATTACGTTTCATTTCGTACTTCAGCATGTACACTGGCCCCTCCCCCCAACAGACAAGAGGTGTGTTAATGCCGCATTCCATTTACCTCGGAACTCGTTTTTTAGGAGGTCAAAGTCGGAAACACGCCTCCTGACCTTGGATTTACGAGCTCAGAACTCGGACAACCTCGCAGTAGCCCGAGTTCAAAATCCAACATGGCATCATGACTTTGCGTAAATATATACGCCACTTTCATAAAGCCAAATGGCGTGTTATTTTACGCCATTTTCAGCTATCCATGTGTATGATACACGCTGGATACAGCTGATGTAAACAGACCCACCGCGGGCCTCACCACGCGTTCGCGGCGTTCCTGACGTACTATCGCGAGAACAACGTCACACGCCTGTTAAGAAAAAAAAAAATGGTTGAGTTTAGGAAAAGAACACAGGGAAAGGCTTTAGTAACAAAACAGTGACAAAAACACGGAAAATAACGACAAAAACACGCTTACGACAACAACAAATGGTTGGGTTTAGGAAAGAAACATTGGGTAAGGCTTATTCAAAACAAAAACTTAAAAAACAAAAACGGCAAAAAACGGACGAAAAATCGCCAAATCGCAACACGTGGGGCGCGAACCCGGCTCTCCCAGTTGAAAGTCCTGTGTTTTACCCATCCGCCACCCAACCTACCTCCTTACCCGATCCCCCGTTCCTTTATACCACTCGCTACGGCGGAAATCGACTCGCAATATAGGCCAATGGCGGCCAATTTGCGTTGATATACACGCAAAAATGCGTCTTGATAATACGCAAAAACGGAATACAAATTGGCGTGTCATACATACGCCAATTCATGAGATCAGTCTGCAAAATCCAACATGGCTGACCCCTATATCAACAGTTGTGAAAGCTGCAGTAACATAAAGTTATAAGCACTTCTGTCTTATTTGGGTCACTAAATCACACAGGCATGTCCAACTTCTGTCTGTGGACGTGCTGTTACGCTGTTTGCATGCACAAAAAAAACGGCGTAATGCGTTATCATCAGCTGGTACTGCTAACAATAGCTAACCGGGCTAGTGTTAATGAAAACCCGACTTTTTAAATAGAACGCATTCAACTCAGGTATGACGTCATTCCCAGTTCCGGCTTCCGAGTTCTGAGGTAAATAGAATGCGGCATGAGTCTATAATGCAAGTAAAAAAATAAATAAACAACTACAGTTTGAGGGCTCATTCCTTTTCCCCAAATCTAAATAAAAATGGTGAAATGTAGCAGCGATAAGAGGCAGGGATGTTTACTGTACGGGACTTTCACACCGCTTCAAAAACGACCGAGAAGTCTGACCACCGGTTACATGACCGGCCACTGAAGGGTGACAACTGGTTGCGTTTCTCCAAAAGTTGAATCGGAACGTTCTGCCAGAGGCCCCCCTGCCCCAGCCTAAATTAATTAACCCCCATTCCAAATGAATGGGAAGACTAGAACTTTTGCCGACAACTGCCTGAGTGGATCTGAACGCAGCCTTACTCATTATCACTCTACTTTCGCACACACACGCATACAGTAAGAGGAAACACCGGCACACCACCGACATGTCTCCACTCATTTGTTGTCCCTTAAACAAAGCCTCAGGCCTGATCAACGTTCATTAGCTCGATAGTCTGCAGAATCTCTTATCTCGAAAAGCTAGAAACCACCTCTACTCACTCACTGATAGATAGATTTTTATTGATCCCAAAAAATGGGAAATAACGGTGTTGATGCATCCCCATTTCAGCCCAATACATTTAGGATATGGTTACCATGCCAACAATCACTCACAACAGTAGCAAACAAGGAAAGCGTCGAGTCAGCACTGGTGAATAGACAATTATGTGTCAGGATGCTTTTCAGCTTTTCCTGGCACATAATAGCAGTGAAGATTATGCAAATCAAGATTGCACAATGTGGGCGTATTGTCCACCTACAGTCGAGATTGGGTGCCAACCAATATCCTGAGTAGGTAAGCACAAGGAAAACCACAACTGGATAGGTCAATATTGAAGCAGCAGCATTAGTAACCTGGTGAGCAGATTGCCTGAGAGCAGAAACTTTTAAAACCCCTACTCTATTACGTAATACACTTAGATCTGCCAAATATAAAAACATTTTTAAAATGTCTAAAAACTGCCAACACATTGATTTAACTACTCTGCCATCTACAAGTGATGTTAGAAGAAATAACTAGCTGTACGCCCTCCAGAGAAGTCAGAGATCAGAGGACTGGCGCTGGTACATTCATGCACTCACCAAATCTAACTTTGGAAAGCAGGGTGGATGTTTCCATGAATCCAGCTCCTGTGCTTTCTCTACAGATCACCCTGCTGCTACACAAATGGAACAGGACAGCAATCACTCACTTTCAGAGAATAACCCTCGGTTAATAGACAACAAGCAGCTCTGGCTGTTTTTTTCGGGGGGGGGGTACAATGGGGGACTGCACGGGAGGCAGCGCATGTGGCTGTTTTGTGATCTTTCCACTGAACTAGGACCATTGTTGAGGGAAGTTGACATTGATCGTCGCTGTAATATCTCCCTTACAACGTAACCTTTGAATGAAGTCACATTCGACCAGACATATGTAGCCTAGTTAGGTTAAACCTCCCCTGTATTTGATCACGCTGAATCCTTTACAATGAATGAATGAATCTTGACCTATTTGCATTAACTCCCACCTGGGTGTCAGAGGAGGATTCTCACCCCCCTGGCTGATAGCTATCGTCTTGAGGACAAAAGCCATGTGAAAGAAACTACCCTGGGGGAGGAGGGGGTGCAAAGCAAGAGAGAACAGCTTAGCATCGGTGTGCATACTACAAACCAACCTTTGTCTTGTGTACCACGCTCTGAACATTAAAAGTCTGACAATACTGCAAGAGATTTTTGACTCCTTCCTCGTTATCAAAGAGGGCTTAAAAAATTGCCACGGCACCCTCAAAAGAGCCAGCATGTGAAAAAATAAAAATAAATCACTCAGCTTTGTGCGAATAGAAAACACACCAGGCAGCTGCGGTCAAACGCACTGCAAGTGGAAGTCAAAGTCCAAGATCACCTCTCCTCTGGGTCGGATGCGGACAGTTCAGACTCGCTGACTTCACTTATGGATGTAAAAATAGCGCCAGCATCACGCCACGGTGAATGGGACTAACGTTACGTCGGTCGGTGGAAAACTGCCCTATAAAGCCGGCGGGGTTTATTTTAAAGCATGTGCGCCCCTGTCGTAATGAGACCAAATGAGAACGACAGCGGAAGCAGAGATAAGACGATACACTGGCGAAGCTAATGGAGGCGTGAGCTAGCTAATTTACAACTTACAAGCGATGTACTCAGCACACGTTGAGATGTTAAGTCAACAGAAGAAAAAAAATAGGTTATTTTTTTTTCTTTCCCAACAGCAGTATCTTTGTCTCGACGGTTAGTCCACCACACACTCGTTCACTCACCGGGGTTGTAGTCGGTAGTTCGGCTGTGTCCGGTAGAGGCTCAGTTCGGCTGTGAGTGAGTGTCTCCCGTGGTGTCCTTGCTTGACAATGGCTACACGCTGATCCAGCAGCAGCTCGGGGTAGGGTAGGGTACCAACCGCAGACTGAAGCAACTTCTGGGATGGTGATGATGATGATGACACTACAACCAGCGCGCATGCGTATGAGAGCGTGAGCGGCAGTAGAGGAATGATTAAACGCACGTGCGTGTAGATGGTGGAGAGGGACGCCGGTTTAGCGATATATATATATATTGTATGACTTTCATTCAAACGTTTTTTGTGCAAAACATTTCGTACTTATGTCTACAGTAAGCGCAATACAAAATTGACATAAAAGTAGCCTATGATTCACGACAGAAATATGCATAAGGAGGGAAAGAAAAAAATAAAAGTAAAAAAAATAACATGACGTTAAATATAAACAGGTATGATATTGAAGAGTGGCATAAAGTAATAGTTTTGCTTATTTTTTTACAAACTTACATTTTCATTCAGCTTACTAAAGTAAAAGTACAAACGTGTTAGCATCAACCTATACTTAGAGTACCAAAAGTACTAATTATGTAGAAAAGCCCATTTCAGAATCATATCATATTAATGTGTATTTAACTTTAATGTTAGAGCTGATAAAGGAGGTGGGGCTAAATCTAACTACTTTATACAGTATAGCCTACTGCTGGATGGCATTATGCATAATAATAATAATAATAACAATATAATTAGTTGATTTATATTTAATACAAATAATATTAATTTAGCAAAGTAACTAAAGCTTTCAAATAAATGTTGTAGAGTAAAAAGTACAATATTTTCCTCTAAAATGTAGTGGAGTAGTACAAAGTAGCATGAAATGGAAATGCTCAAGTGAAGTACAAGTTGTACTTAAGCACAGCACTTGGGCAAATGTACTTAGTTACGTGTCACCACTGAGTGAAAGTACAAAAGTATTATCAGGAAAATGTGCTTAAAAGGGTTGCAAGGTAAGTACTCAATGTAGAGACATATGAGTTCATATGATTTAACATACTAATATGGATATATATAGGCTATTATTGTGCCACCTCTCTGGCACAGACATTGTGTTGGGAAACTTTGTAAGCGTCAGAAGCCAGTATTTCTCTGCAGGTCCATTTCATTTCATTTCATTGCATCTATATCGTTTGATGTGTCAACACACCCGCATGCATGTCAACATTGTTAAAAAATATTGTGTTGAAATCCTTCCCCTTCATTTGTGCAAGCGGGAAGATCCCTTGCACAAATGCCGGGCGTGGTGCAGAAAGAGACACATTTAAAACAAATAAAAAATTACTTGCAATTTCAATACAGCTGTAGAAAGAGAATTAAGTGACGCCCGCTCTCTGGCCCTTTTCACCACTGACATCTGTTAAGGTAATCACCGCTAAAGATATCCTGTGTAGGTATAGTGTAATGTTTCCTCATTTTCAAAAGAATACACACTCAAGCCACTCTCAAGCTAAAGCACAGTACATTGAATTAACATTCCTCATCCTCCGCTAAAAAAGAAACCACATGCTCTTAAAGGCCCAGACACACTGAGTTGGTCAAAAAGTGCCTCGGAACACACCGAAGCGATGAGGCGTAAAACGTCTCCATAACAGCAGGCGGCGCTAATCTGTATTGTCCCCCAAAAATGAAAACCGGCAGCTGATTGGACGAACGCGTCACTTGGGTCTGGCATTGACATATATAAACTGGACCACCAGATCCCGTTGCTCTGGACGGAGACCAGTGAAGGATATTAGAAGCACTTTTCCGGTGAGCGCTGAGCGTTACTGAGCAGCCTCCAACTGAGGGAGAAGACGTAGATGTGACGTGAGCAACCTGCTGAAAGTTGGAAGTCTTCTGGTAGCTGTGCCAAGAGAAATCTCAATCATTCCCAATCTTACAGAGACGGAGAGCGTAGGTATATGTAAGGAGATAACATAGACACAGGCTAATTATTGATCACTAACATGCTAGTTAACATTAGTAATTAAACCTAAACAGCTAATGTAAGTCCAAACTGCCTGCGAGCTTCTCCTGTACTATACGGTAATTCCTCTATTATGCGACAGTAAGTCGCGTGGTTATGACCCAATCGTTAGCTTATTTTTACAGAAACGTCTACTACGGAGCCATAACGTGAGGTACAAGGTAATGGAGCCTTTTATACATTGTTGTGTTTCTTTAGAAATAAACAATGGACAAATAGAGTCTTTAAACGCTTCAGATGTAAAGTTATTCTCTGTCAAAGTGACGTCAAAATGAATGGGAGTCCATGGAATTCTAACGGGAGGTGATGGCTTGGCCAGGAGCTACGCGTTCCGAGGAGAAGCTTACCCCCTTGGGGTCTGGTTTCTCCGGAAATTCAAAGCCAGACTGTCGTGGCGGCTCGTTCAGAAAACGATCTCATATTGTACTAAGATAGTTCACCGAAACGTGTTTCTGAAAACATTTGAAGCGAGAAATAGGCCGTGCAGTTGCTGAATCTGTCTTCATTTCAGATCTTGACAAAAGTCAGTTCAAAAGATTTTCATCAGATTTTGAGAGACTCAAAATTGTTTCCGGGTTAGCACTCTACCAATCAGATGGGTCATTTGAGTCCGACTGCCGGCAGTGCCCGCCCCGCCAATTATACATGTCAAATCGGCCAAAATGAAGGCCGAAGGCCCCTCGGACGGAAGATGGCACGGACCACACCGAACAGACTTGAGTCACCGACCTCGCCAGACCGTCCGACGGCAGATTATCGGCTCGGTGTGTCTCGGGCTTTAAACCCGTAACAGTAAATGCAATCAGACCTTCCGCTGCAAGACCTCGGATAATCTCAAAAAAAAGATGACCTCTTTGCTCTGCACTTGGGAAGTCTGCAATGGCTCCACCTCTTTAATGTGCTTTTGTTTGATTACTGCAACCATCACCAATCTTCTGTCAAATTGTTTCCAGCTGACAGCATGTGAGGATGCTTTTGGCACAGCAATGTGACAGTCCCTAATTGGAATATTCAGTCTGTTTCTGCTAATGAGGAGGAGGATGAAGAAAGAGGCTGGCAGCACTGGCAGAGCTTGGGCGAGTGGAACGTCTGTCTGTGAGGATTTTTAAACGGCCCACACATCCCATATCAGGACCCAACTACTGAGATTTCCATCATATAGCTCCAGTGGTGGAGGAAGCATTCTGATCCTTTACTTAAGAACTAATAGCACACTGTAAAAATACCTAAGTCCTGCATGTTTGTCTTGTCCAACCAGCAGTCCAAACCTCAACATTAGTACACATACATTGAAATAATTAAAATAATTAAAAGGAAAAGCAGCAAATCTTCACATTTGAGAAGCTGGAACCATTCAATGTTTTAACATGACAAACTATCGAAATAGCTGCCAATTCATTTTCTCTGTTCTGTTAATCGAATAATTAATCAGCTGTACTTGTATAAACTGTTGGGTAGTTTAATTCATAATAAAGCATACTTTATATAAGCTCTTTTCAGAAGTAAATAGTAAGCAAAACTGCAGGAAAATACATGTATAAAGAGGCATTAAAAGAAAAGACTTAAGTACAAGTAACTCAAAATTGGTTGAGGTGCGCCCAGATAGCTCAGTTGGTTAGAGCGGGCGCCCATATATAGAGGGTTTACTCCGGTCCTCGATGCAGCGGGCCCGGGTTCGACTCCGACTCCGACTCCCATTCCCCCCTCTCTCTCCCCTTTCATGTCTTCAGCTGTCCTGTCAAATAAAGGCCTAAAATGCCCAAAAAATAATCTATCAAAAAAATATATATATATATTGTAATTGTACTTGGTTACATTCCACCACTGTTAAGCTCTGAAGGGCTCCTGTTGGACTCTCTCCCACCAGGCGTCCGATTTCTCCCAAATATTTATCTGGCCTCAAAGGCTGCAACAAGCAGGTCGTCTCTTTGCCTAATGGGTGTCTCTGTCTGTTCTCAGGGCTCACTGACAATAAACAGTTCAAGGGAGATGGAGGACACACACTCCTGTTATGTTGATTTATCCCAGGGGGGGGGGACAAAGACATGAGGGGGTGCATAAAAGAGAAAAAAGTAAGGGTGAGGGGGATGGGGGATGGGAACATTTTCAGGAACAACTGAGAATGAGAACCAGCTTTTGTTTCGGGTGTTAGGGATGCATGCTGTGAGCGAAAACAGTGTTCCTGCTTCTCTCCAGTAGAGGATCTCAGTTTTATCACCCTGATAAACACAACCCCCCGTTTGCATTTTTATCATAGCCAGACAAACTTTGAGACCATAAAAAACCTGCCAATGGGCAGAGTCCACTGTGTCACGGCACACTTGTTCTTATTAAAGAACAGACACACACAAATAAGATCCCTCTCTCACTGCATGTTGTTCCTGTCTTTATCATTTTACTGATGTATGTCTGCTTTCTTTGAAGGTCTCTTTTATCTTATCTTCCAGTGTGTGTGTGTGTGTGTGTGTGTGTGTGTGTGTGTGTGTGTGTGTGTGTGTGTGTGTGTCTGGTCCACACCCAGTACAGATGCAGTGTATTTGTTCAATTACTGAAAGTGACAGTTCACCCCAAAATCAAAGATACTTATTTTCCCTATTACCTGCGGTGCTATTCATCAGTCTAGATAGTTGTGGTGTGAGTTGCCCAGTGTTGGAGATACCGGCCTGTCCTGTAGAGATGTACGGCTGCCTCTCTTGTTCTGTAATGGAACTAGATGGCACTCGGCTTGTGGTGCTCAAAGTCCCAAAAAATACCTTTGAAAAACTCAACGGCAATGTCTGTAACTAGTTTCTTAGGAACTGTTTTTCTTTCTTTGCGAAACCGTATCACCGCGCAGAAGGAAGCATACTTATGGACGAGACTGACACAGAATGCACATCTTTGGGGCTGCTGACTGTTAAAGTGTATTTTGTATGTGTGTATATAGTATGCTCGCATTCTCAAAGTGACGATGCAACATGCTGATGTTTAGCAGGTGTAATGTTAACCATTCTCACCGACCCTTACTTTTGCAGTCAATGGCCTGGGTTCATTTTGTAGGCGTTGGGTCATCAACCACAGAATTGGACAAAGAGTATTTTTACAGAGCAGTGTTGCTACTTTTTTACTAAATTAAAAGATATGAGTACTTCCTCCACCACTGAATGACTGTGGAAGTTAAAGCTACCCTATGGACTACTTGCAGAGTGTGCATGCAATAGGAATAGATTTAAAATTCGGAGCTATTCCTTTAAAGTTGGACAAAACGCGCTCTAAGGGTTTAGACTTTATCATTTCACCATTTCACCTAGAAAAATCACAAGTACACAAATATCAACACAAAACTAAGTGTACTGTTTGGTTGCGTCTGTACAAATTGAGCAATCTTCTCTGAATGGATCCAACAAGTTGTGACGTCCACGCTGCGATAGATTAGGGAAAAAAATAGTTTTTTTAGGTCACGTTGTCTGGAAGCTGGTTAAACTCCCAGTATTGAGCTGTTTATCTACTGTTGAACTTGTTGGCTTCCCTCACCTTTGTCCTACAGGTCATCTCCGTCCTTGTAACTTTTGTCCCATTTAACTTTTGCCCACATTTTCTCCATCCGTCACTGTCCACCTTCTACCCTCGACCTGATTGTAATCACTCTCCTTCAGCCCCTTAGATATAAAATAGCTTTTCAGAATAAAGACTATAGAGCTTTATCTGTCTGGGGTCGAGGCCTGCATCACTCACATAAGCCACATAACCACCATGTGCTTTCTGCAGCTATAATATTCGCCGTCATAAAGTACTTTTCTTGTCACTCAACAGATGACTTGAAAAGGAGTATTGAGACGCTATCCTTAGAATGAGGCAATACCTGCCCTCTGCTCTTGCAGTGTTTAATTTGACTCGGTCTTATTTAACCTTCCTGTTGTCCTCGGGTCAAACTTGACCCGTTTACAAAAACTTTCTGTATCAGAACAATGACAAAAGAACGTTGAAAAAAGTGACCAATGTTGGAAAAAGCCACAAAAACACAGGGGAAAAAATCAACAAAAACATGTTTGTTTTTTTAAATGCTGAAAGAAGTGACCAAACAAATCGGAAAAAGTGACAAAAAAACCCATCAAAAACATTGCCAAAAGTGACAAAAACGTGTAAAACAAAAAGTGAATAAATACATTGGAAAAAGCACCCAAAAACGTGTTAAAAAATTGACAAAAAAATAATAAAAACAAATGCTCCAAAAAGTGACCAAAAAATTTGAAAGAATGTGACAACTTTTTGGGAATAAAATCAACAAAATGTCGAGAAAAGTGTAGAAAAAGAACAATAAACTATTGAAATTTCGACCAAAGAAAAACACAAAGTTGCATTGTCGACGGGAAGACAACACAAGGGTTAAGAAAGAAAGGATAAAAAAAACAAAAAAACATTGGACGTCCTGATGTTAACAGGGTCCCCGCACATTTGGTCAAAACTTTTCCATGACCAAGGACCCATCATAAAATTCCAATAACCGTTTTACAACGTACAACACACACATAGTGTTACTGTATAGTACACTTTACTCGTTAATGATTGTATGAAAACCTTTTTTTGAAAATGAAGCCATGTACGAGATAGCGAACAAGACGTTGTCACGCATCGACTCATATTAGACGTTAACGTCAACAGCTACAGAAAATAATACGTGGAAGATTACTCATAACAACATTCCATGACTTTCCCTGAATTTTGCTGGATTTTCCGAATGCCATTGTTACGTCTCGTCAAGTACGTTAGTTTAGTCACTCGTGTCTAGTCTCGTTGTTCACTTCTTGTTTTATTTTGTATTCACCTTTTCCCCCTTGTTTCAGACCCTGACTTCCTCCCTTTGTGTGAATTTCCCGCCATTGTGATTGTCTACCCTGATTGGTTTAACCTGTTTTCCCCTACCTCGTGTAGAAATGGTCCTCGTCTCCCTTTGGCTTGTGCCGGTTAGTCTTGTTCAGTCTGAGTCACGGTTCTCGTCCAACAGTCCAGCCAGGTTTCCATGACATCAGGTTTTGTTTGTAATTTTGTGATCCTCCAAGTGATCGGTTTTTCTGAGCTTAACCCTTGTGTTGTCTTCCACCTAATTTTTTTAAATTTAAACCTTATATATATATTTTTTTCAATGTTTGATGTTTTTGCGACACTTTTGTTGTTTTTCTCGACGCTTTTGTCACTTTTTCCGATGTTTTAGTCACTTTTTTTCTGCACTCTCTTTTTTTTTAAGCCTTTTCTGACCTTTTTGTCACTTTTTGTCAACGTTCTTTTAGCAATTTCTTTTTTCAAATGCTATAAAATTGACTAAAACACCCAAATTCAATGAAAGTAGTGAGCTGGTAATTTACAACAGGAGGGTTAAGAGGGAGGAGAACTTCCTCAACACATAAAGGAACACTTCGTCTTTCAGTTTATCAATTTCAAAATCACCAAATGTGGAGAAACATGGGTTTCACTGGACAGGAAGTCTGTCATCTGAAAAGTAACTGAAGCTGTTAGATAAAGTTAGTGGAGTAAAATGTACAATATTACCTCTGAAATATAGTTAGTTATAAGTATAAAGTAGTATAAAATGGAAGTACTCAAGTAAAGTACAAGTAAATTTGTCCTTGAGTACAATACTGTACAGTACTATACTGTATGCTCTCGACCATCTGATTGTGACCTTCAGCAGGAAACAGGCGGTCATCAGGATCAAACCCGTTATTGCCATATTAATCACTGAACAGCACGTCCAAGTCTCTCCATTCATGCGTCGCCGTTCCAGATAAATGTCGTTTCGCTCATGTGTCAAACACAGACTGTAAAAATAAAGTGTCCCACTCACACAGCAGCTCAGAGCTGAGGCCCAGCAGAGAGAGATCCTATCTCCCACCCCCCCTCTTTAACACTCAGCACATAGACAGTATATATGAATGGACCAACAGATCCCTTTGCTCTGGACGTAGACCAGTGAAGGATATTAGAAGCACTTTTCCGGTGAGCGCTGAGCATTACTGAGCAGCCTCCAACTGAGCTTGACGACATAGATGTGACGTGAGCAACCTGTCTGAAAGTTGGAAGTCTTCTTGTAGCTGTGCCAACAGAAATCTCAATCATTCCCAATCTTACAGAGACGGAGAGTGTAGGTATATGGAAGGAGATAACATGGGCACAGGCTAATTATTGATCACTAAAATGCTAGTTAACATTAGTAATGAAACTTAAACAGCTCATGTAAGTCAAAACTGAACTCTCCTGTATTATACGGTAATTCCTCTACTATGCGACAGTAAGTCTCGTGGTTATGACCCAATCGTTAGCCTATTTTTACAAAAGCGTCTGCTACGGAGTCATAACGTGAGATACAAGGTAATGGAGCCTTTTATACATTGTTGTGTTTCTTTAGAAATAAACAATGGACAAATAGAGTCTTTAAACGCTTCAGATGTAAAGTTATTTGCTGTCAAAGTGACTCAAAATGAATGGCAGTCAATGGAATGCTAACGGCGAGTGATGGCTTGTTAGCATCAAAATGGCTCCATGGGAGGTACATTTTGTGGAGGCTGGCTTACCCCCTTGAAAAGTACTGAAAAGTATGTAGCTTTCAGACAAATGTATCGGAGTAAAAGTACAATGGTTGCCTATTAAATGTATAGTTTATTAGAAGAATGAAGTAGCATAAAATGGAAATACTCAAGTAAAAGTACCCTGAATGCCCATATTATGAAAAAAATCCCTTTTTCTGGGATTTGGGGTGTTATTTTGTGTCTCGGGTGCTTCCACACGCATACAAACTTGGAAAAAAAAACATCCATGCGGTTTTGAGTGAGATACGGTTTCTGAATGTAACCTGCCTTCAGTCTCTGGGTGAGCTGTTCAAAATCTGCACGGCTTTCTACGTCAGGAGCCGAGACGAGGTGGCGAACCGCTAGCATGCTAGCGCTAGCATGCTAGCGGATCGCCTCGTCTCAGAATCAGAAATACTTTAATAATCCCAGGTGGAAATTATTTTTGTTACAACTCCAGATATACAAACAACATATATTATCCAGACTTTAACATATATATTAAAAACAAATACACAGTAATAATATATAAAAGATCAAATGTACAGTGTTAAAGTGCAATAAAAAAGAGAAATGATTGTCAGTGTTTGAGAGATTACAGAGATGGGGTATTCGACTCTCCAAGGGAGGCGTTGTAAAGTTTAATGACCACAGGTAGGAACGATTTCCTGTGGCGCTCTGTGGTGCATCTGGGTAAGAGGAGTCTTCTGCTGAAGGTGCTCCTCTGCTGGGCCAGTGTGTCGTAGAGAGGGTGGGAGACATTATCCAAGATGGACTGAAGCCTGGACAGCATCCTCCTCTCAGACACGTTCGTCAGTGTGTCCAGCTCCTCCCCCACGACATCACCAGCCCTCCTGATCAGTTTGTTCAGTCTGTTGGTGTCTTCATCCCACTGTCCCAGCATGTGACAGCGAAGAAGATAGCACTGGCCACAACAGACTGATAGAACATCCTCAGCATCGTCCGACAGATGTTAAAGGACCTCAGCCTCCTGAGGCCCTTTTTGTAGACAGCCTCGGCGTTTCTAGTCCAGTCCATCTTATTATTTAAGTACACCCCCAGATACTTGTACTCCTCAACAGTGTCCACAGGGACCCCCTGGATGGAAACAGGGGTCCCAGATGATTTCGCCCTCCTCAGATCCACTACGAGCTCCTTCGTTTTTGTCACGTTGAGCTGCAGATGGTTCAGCTCACTCCAAGTGACAAAGTTGTCCACAACAGTCCTGTATTCATTCTCATCACCCTTTTCTATGCAGCCAACTATTGCTGAGTCATCAGAAAACTTCTTAAGGTGGCAGAGTGCAATAGTGGAAGTCTGAGGTGAAGAGGGTGAAGAGGAAGGGAGAGAGGACAGTCCCTGTTGCTGACCACCCTGTCAGACACACAGTTCTTTAGGCGTACGTACTGTGGTCTGCCCGTCAGGTAATTAACAATCCAGGACACGATGGGGGCCTCCACCTGCATCGCAGTCATCTTCTCACCCAGTAGAGCCGGACGGATGGTGTTGAAAGCATTGGAGAAGCCACAGAACATGACTCTCACAGTGCTCGCAGGCTTGTCCAGATGAGTGTAGACTCTGTTCAGCAGGTAGGTGATGCTGTCCTCAACTCCCAGGCTGGGCTGGTAGGCGAACTGTAGTGGATCAGTGAAGGGCCTGACCATAGGCCTTAGCTGCTCCAGGACGAGTCTCTCGAAGGTCTTCATGATGTGAGACGTCAGAGCCATCGGTCTGTAGTCCTGAGTGCCGCTGGGACGCGGCGTTTTTGGCACAGGAACGAGGCAGGATTTCTTCCACAGCACGGGGACCCTCTGTAGGTGCAGGCTCAGGCTGAAGACTAGACTTAGGGGACGTCCACACGGAAACGTTTTTTTGTGCAAACGCACATGTTTTGCATCGTTTGGGCCGACCGTCCAGACGAATCCTGCAAACGCACTGCCTGAAAACGCACTTTTTTGAAACCTGGTCTCAGGGTGAAAAAATCCGAAAACGGCTCTACACCCTCTCCCACGGCCGCTGATGCACACAACTGCGGTGAAGCTAAGCGAGCATGTCCCATCTCCATGGTCAAACCAGCTCACTTCATCTAAATACTGTGTCTCTGCTCCCTGACCCTTCCCTCTGGATTCTACACAAGATATATTGCTAACGTTATGTAGCCAACGTTAAACATCGCTAAAGTAGCTGACCGCTCCAGCAGCGAAGTAACGTTAACGTTAGCTGCTATGGCTATCTGTTTATCAAGTGGAAGTAGATAACTTATCAACTAGCTAGCTAATCTGTCTGCTTATCAACTCCCTGAACGGATTATAGTAACTTTTACCACGGCTTATTGTAGAAAGGCTACTGCAAGAAAAACGTATAGATTATTAAAAAGACATCATTCATGGATCATCGATGTTCGTTTGACTGCCGATGTTAGAGCTAGCGAACGTTAGCGCGCTAACGTTAGCTCGCTGCTAGCGCGCTGCAATCATGCAAAATAAAAAGCAATCCAACAGCACATTATACAACGTAAACAAAGACACATTTTCTTGCGGCAGCCTTTATAAAATGAGCAGTGAAAGTTATTATAGTCCACGGATGTATTAAGAGAAAATGATAATCTAGCTAGTCATGTTATGATGGGAAGTGGAAGTGACTATGCTCTTCTTCTCCGTTTTTTGGTGAATTTCTGTAGCAGAAACAGCGCCGCCTATAGGCCTGGCATATGAAGTAGCGTATTGAGTCATTTACAAGTGGATTCGTTTGGACGCAACTATTCTTGAAACGAATCCAGGGAAGACGGGTAAAAAAAGATCGTTTTGGTATGTGTGGACGGGGCCTTAGTACTCCACACAGCTGGGGGGCACAGGCTTTAAGCACCCTAGGAAATACACCGTCTGGGCCAGCAGCTTTTTCCGGAGTGGAGTCTTGTCAGCTGTCTTCTCACCAGGTCAGGCGTGAAGGACACTGTAGAGGTGACTGTGGGGGGAGGGGTGAGGTCCTCAGGTTGTAGAGGACATGGTGTAGAGCAGGGGGGAGTGGTGGAGTAGGAGGGTGTGAGTTGAGGTGGTGAGGTGCAGACAAAAGGTCTGCAAGGAGGAGGAGTAGGAGGAGGTAAAGTGGCAGTTTTTTTTGGGCAGCCAGCAGCAGAGACTTGTGGGGGATGGGCCGCAGTATCAAACCTATTGAAAAATAGGTTCAGATCATTGGCCCATGCTACCTCGTTCTCAATGGCAAAACACTGCTACAACACACACTAGTTCACCATAATCTACAAAAGAACTACTTACATGTCCCTGTTCTGCAGGTATTCCACGCAAAGTTGGAAGTGCGCCCTCGTTTAGAAGAAGTCTTCCGGCTAATCCTGCCTTGTACAGGCAGAAGTTACTGTATGTACACACTGCCACCGACTTGAGCTGCAAAGAAGCTCTGGCCGCCCTGTCAAGGACGCTTGTCAAAAAGTTCGGGGAAGCTGTTTGACGCTTTGGCCGCTCTGACATGGCAGCGTTCGATGTTCGATCATGTTCAACACATGATTGAAGACAAAGCACAAGCAGCCACTGCACGGCCAATACACTGACACCAGAAACCTTTTATAAATTACATATATAAGGACCGAATTTGTATTGTTTGTTGGTCGCAGCGGTGTCTGTTAGCAGTTAGCTTGCTCGTTAGCCGCTGAACCGCAGCAGAATGCAGGCAGAGCGAGCAGCCGCCAGCTGTTGATTCGTGCAGGACTTCACCGTGAGCGGACTGTTTAGAGACCATGTGACGGCAGGTAACGTTTACTGGTCCCTATACGCAAACAACGTCATATCATAAATGATATGGGAACCCAGCAACGGCGATTATGAGCTTTTCCTCCATTTTCACAGAACTAATGTTTTGGTAGGAACAAAAGTTTACATTGTATGTTTCTCCGGAATCAGCCAGCGCGAAGGACGTCTATATTGCGATTGGTTGCTGGCGTTTGCCGCTGCTTGCCGATGAACCGCGTCATAGCTCATTACCATAAAGTTGACCAAAGTTCAACTTTCTGATTGACGCTCTGGACGCTCAAAACGCCCAAAACGCGACGCCAACAGATTTAACGCTCCTTGCAGCTGAGAGAAGCTTCCATTGAAAATGAATGACTTCCGGTATCTTTAGAAGCTCAAGTCAGCAGCGGTGTGTACGTACAGTTAGAGAAACAGCCTTTCTTTTACTGTCTATGGAAACAGCTAGCTAGCTGATTATGATCCTTACCTAGCTACTGCGCATGTGCCAACAAAGATGATACAGAAGTGAGATGTCTCACTCTGTAGCTGAAACAGAGACCTGAACACACAGGGTGAAAAGAGGAACTGCAGCAATGTGCAGTACAACCAAAATATGGTGTTTTTTGAAAATTAAACCATGTAAAGCTATTCTGGGACAATCTCAAAATACAAGTATGAACCTGAAAATGAGCATAATATGGGCACTTTAAGTAAATGTAGTTAGTAGCATTCTACCAGGGCTTTAAACAAACACGTTTAGCATATAGAGACAGGGAAAGAAGAGAGAGAGAGTGGGTCAGAGAGGTCTATTTGGTCTAAAAACCTCCCCGAGCTCTTTCTGGACTCTGTTCATTCAGCCATGAAAACACACTGTCATCACTGCACCATACAAAGCAGTGAACTTAACAGAACAACACAATTACCACTGCATTCCTGTTTTTATTGGTTTCATGTGTTTTGTATCTGCCATATCATAAAAAAAATAAAAAAGAGTAGATAATAATGGAAATGCAGCAGCTGTTATTTATCTTTATCTAGATCTGAGGTGTAATCTGATAAAGAATATCTGACCTTTATTTAACCAGTAAAGACCTGTAGTGGAATGTGTAAGAGCAGTACACGTGTGCAGGAAAAAGGAAGAGTGGCAGAGAATGCTGAGTGTTAAAGAGGGGGGGGGGGGATAGAGAGGATCTCTCTCTCTGCTGGGCCTCAGCTCTGAGCTGCTGTGTGAGTGGGCCACTTGGGTCTATGTTTCACACGTGAGCGAAACGACATTTATCTGGAATGGCGACGCATGAATGGAGAGACTTGGACGTGTTGTTCAATGATTAATATGGCAATAACGGGTTTGATCCTGATGACCGCCTGTTTCCTGCTGAAGGTCACAATCAGATGGTCGAGAGCATACAGTATACTTAAGTAGAAATCGGAGGTACTTGTGCTTTACTTGAGTAGTTCCATTTTATGCTACTTTACACTTCTACTCCACTACATTTTATGTTGTACTTTTTACTCCACTACATTTATCTGACAGCTTACTTTCAGATTTTTTTCATACCACTCGTGTCCAGTGAAACCCATGTTTCTCCACATTTGGTGATTTTTAAATTGATAAACTGAAAGACGAAGTGTTCCTTTATGTGTTGAGAAAGTTCTCCTCCCTCTTAAGCTAAATAAAGCCTCCTGGATCAGCTGGAAAATGCATCGTCACAAAGCTAAAAAACAGGGCTGTTTTTCTGACACCATGAAGAGTTTTAAAACTTTTTTAGAGATACGTGGTTCTCACACATGATGATCATATAGAATATGATGCATGGCTGTAGATTAAACTACCCAACAGTATATAAAAGGAGTTCAAATGAGCACAACCTGAAACATCTACAGCAGTAAAATACAACATACACATGAATGCAGCAGGAATATTAATCCAGAAACATCAGATAGGGAACACATTCACTGCACAATCAGTACTTTTACTTTTCATGCTTTAAGTACATTTTGCTGATACTACTTACTACTTAAAGTTTTGAATGCAGGACTTTTACTTAGTGGAAGTATTTTCACAGTGTGGTATTAAGCATCTGAATACTTCTTTCACCACTGTATCTGATGAAGGTTAAGAGCATCAGCAACAGTAAAATAAATCAAATTGTAATCCAAACCAGATGAGAAGAGATTTAGCCAGGCCACAGTTATTCACAAAAATGGTACACTTAACCGAGCCCGGACTGCTCCAGATCAAACCATGGGACAGACTGTCTTCCTATTGTTTTACTCTTTAACTTCACTGACATTTGCGGAGCATGTTTCCTGCACCCTAAAGACAAAGACCCCTAAACTCCAAATTAAAGCCATGTGCAAATTCCACCCATGTTTTTCTCCCCCTCCAATCACAGCAGAGGTGGAGCTGCAACGTCCTACCGTGCCCTCCAGCCCCCTTGTCGTCAGTGTGAAAAACGACTCTGCTATTTCTTTGTCGGGCCTTTTCCCACACGGGAACATCATGTGCTTCTGCATGTAGGTTGCCTATACTCGCACAACCGTTTTGCTCTTTCATTTCAAAGTCCCCAACTGTGCATGCACCATATACATTTACATGACAGTCTACATATGCATTTTACACATTCTGACACAGACGTGCTCACGCATTCTTACCCAAACACACGTAATGTATAACAGAGTTCAGAAATGGGTCAGTGACGTACAAAATCACACTCAATATTAACTTGCTCACAAACACACTATAATGTTGCTTTTAGATGACTATGCCATATTTCAAAGGCCAGACAGGAAGATGGAGTTTGCAAAACTATAAATAAACTTCCAGAATACTTTTTGTTGTTGTTGTACGGTACAGAATCTTTTAACAGAGAAAACGGCTTTTAACAGCCATCTCAATATTTTAGAGTTGAAAATTAAAAAAAATACATATGTTGATGTTTTCCTTTTTTAACATAAACCCATGAAATAAACAACCACTCTTGATAAGGATCCTTTGAGTTTGGTAAGCACAGAAGTGTGACAGAGAGATGTACAGAGTGGGACATTGTGCTGTTGAATAATAAACTCATCGGTGCTCTCTGGTGGACAAAATATGTCCACCACTAATACTAGTAACTTTGTCGAACATATCTTTACTGCAACTTCTCGTTAGTTATCAGCTGACATGTCCAGCGCTGTGGAGACACGTCTGGCAACGCGGGACTAGTGATAAGCTAATATTTGGCTCAGTATTGATCGGTCTAATTGTCTAATTGTTCCTTTATGAACTACCTCTGTAAAGTCTGTAACCACTGCTCTGAGGGTGTGCTTCCCTTCACACATGCAGAAAGACATCTGAGGCTTGTTTAACACCCGTCCCGCCACATGGCTGACCTTCCTTTAGGGCGTTTTACCTCCAACCGTCCCCGACTCGTCTTTCCTCTCTGTGCTTGCATGTCCTTCTCTGCAGTAAGACAAAAATAACATGAAAACTTCAGACTCTCCTTGTTCATAGCAAGAGCTATAAAGTTACATATAAAACAACCTGTGTATCGATCTATATGCACTCACATACCCATACATATTCATACTACAGTTAGGGCTGCTTGATTATGGAAAAAAATATAATCACGATTATTTCGGTCAATATTGAAATCACGATAATTTAACACGATTACTCGTTGAGTTCTGGAAAGATGTTGCAATTACTGAACTTTAAAAAACAGTGGAAAAAGTTACATAAATCAACATTTCCTATTTAAACTTTATTTTTTCATTCAGAACACAAGAGAAAATAAGAGTTTACTTGCAAAACGTAATAAGCTAAATAATTGTTTTTCTCGATTATTCTGTTTTTGTGATCGTTGGGAGCCGAAATCATAATCGCGATTAAATTTAGATTAATTGCACAGCCCTAATAAACAGTCTATACTCTATATATCTTATCTATAGTGTACACATTATTCATATCATTCCTCCAGCTGTTTATTGTATATGTTTACTATGCCCTGACTTGTACTTATACTTTCACTATGTATTTTGCCTACCGCAACACATGTTCAAATATAGTCTATAATTCACATACTGTTTATTCTACAATCTATATTTCTTCTATACATATTACTGTTTATTCTGTATGTACGTTACTTTTTGTGCTTCTGCTTGGATGCTAAACTGCATTTCATTGTCTCAGTACTTGTACAATGGCAACAAAGTTTAATCTAAAGCCATTATACATTTTATTATATAGATGCATGCATTTTGAGACAATGACATCTCTCTATCTATAGTCTTTTTTCTGACTCTAGCATGTTTTTCCTTTTATTTTACCTTCCTATAAAGTTGGGGGACTCACAAGAGACTGATTAAATTAGAGAACGGTGCAAATCAAAGCAGCAGAATCCAAGATTTCCTGTCTTTCAGTCTAAAGTATGTGTCAAACTGGACATTATGTGAAACATTGGTGGAATGCCCCTTAAAAAAAGAGGAAAATTGATTGATCATCATGTCTCCAGAGCTTATATAAGGTTATTATATTTCTGAAAATGTTTCCTGCACTGTCTCATATCTGCTTCTGAGTAAATGTTAACCCAAGCAGACAAAGAGACTAAATATAGTGGTGAAGAGTGGACCTCACTTACACAAGTATGTAGGTAGGTTGCCAGGTATGTGAAATGACATAGAGTACAAGCCATTTATCGTCTGATCTGAAAATATCCTGAGCTAGGGGAAGATTTATAGCTATAAGTGTAGCATGTGATATATACATACATATATATATATATATATATATATATATATATATATATATATATATATATAGATAGATAGATAGATTCATGCAGTCAGTCTTATAGTTGCTGTTATCTGCCATCTAGTGGCACAACAGGAACACTACAGAATTTGCTCCTAGCCTATAAACTTTAATTATGTTGCAACAATGCTACCAAAGTATAATTTTGTATTTGCTGGCTCAAAGAATTACTGTCAACTGGTAACTTAATATGCTAATGTAGTAATATTTGATGTCACTGTTAACTTATGTCAACTAAATTATGAACATTTCTGTAAAATCTCAAATTGGTTAGGTGGATACTTTTATTTTGAAAGGTAGGCTACTACTCATAGACTGTAAATATTCATCTATATTCTACTACTACACAAACTACTACACTACAGGCAGGGTGGAAGTAATGAAGTACATTTACTCAAGTACTGTACCTAAGTACAATTTTGAGGTACCATTTGTGCTTGACTTGACTATTTCCATTTTAAAGAGTTTATAGGGTTTAAAATCAAACCAGTAGGTGCAATCTTTTATGTAGAACGAGTACTTTTGATACTTTAGGTACACTTAACAGTTTCGTCGTTCACCATTGGTATGCCTATTTCAATGTACACTCTTTACTTACTACTTTACTATTCATGTGCGTGTATATTTATGACCTTTTTGTTTTGTTTTGATCTGCTTTATGTATATGTTAATAATGTAACGTTATAACGTTATAGCTAACGTTTGTATTTTTTAGGGAGAAACAATTCACGTCACTTTGCACAGATGCAAAACCAGAAAATTACACAATAGCTAGCTATGTTTGCCCACTTTTAGGCGTTGGCCTGCTGCTTCATGTTTGGTAATCCTCTCAGAAAAATGCTGGAGATCCTTGAAGCCTGTTCTTGTGGTAGGAGGAAGGAGAAAGGCGTCCTCTGACAAGCTAGCTAGCAGTTAGCCATTTTGTGCAGGAGAACCTCCCCACATTTAATGTAATTAATATTTACGAGAGGTTTGGTTTATGACAACAACCCACGGCTGGTGGACACCGAGGTGTTTAATCTCATTTTTTTCTGTCAAAGGCAGAGTTAAGAATGTGTGCTGTAGAATATAATCCACATGTTCACGCTGACCAGTTGGCTAGCTAAGTATCTTCTTTAAAAGAAATTCTAACTGCTGCTGACTGACAACGACACGAATACTTAGCAAACAGCCAATCAAATTTCAGCTGGCCAGTGGCTTTGGGCATCACTGAGCACTTGACCAATCAAATTCCAGCTGGCCAGCAGTGGTAGCTGTGGCATTACTGAGCACTTGACACTTTGAGCTTGGCCCGTAGCGGCCGTTAAAACAACATTTTAAAACTATTACAGCCACCGACTTACCTTAACGTGTATAATAATAATAGATAGCAGTTTCTATGTCGAGAATTAATCCAGAATTAGATTTATTTCTCCCCCCCCCTGCTGCCAGCAGGTGGCGCCTTAACATGGTAAGTATTCTGTTTGTTTTCTAAATTAGCCTACTTGTCGATACGTGTGTTGTTCTTGTACATTTTCTGCTGCTTTGACACTTTAATATGCCTACTACTGCTTTGGATAAAATAAAGTGCATAGACAGTATATAAAGTGTTATCTTACGCAACTGTGAAATCCCGCCAATACACCCGCACCTTTGACCTCAGGAGTCAGGACACAGTTTTGTTCAGGTATTAACGCGCTAACCGACAACCACCTGGCGGAGGGATACAGTTGGACTCTTTATTAATCGCTAATGATGTGTTAATTGCTGTATCGCAGTGCGTCCTGTTTGAAGTGAGTGCCTGACAAACTAACTGTCGAAGCTCAGGTGAGTAGCCTATGAGCCGTATGATGAAATACAACTCGGGCAGAAATGAAGTAATCGTGTAACAAACGTGCGTTAACATGAGTTATCATAATTCAGCGCTTTTCCTGTCGAGACAAGATGGTGAGTCAGCGTTCACCTGAGCTGTACCTGTCTCACAGTCTGGGAGGACAACCTGTCTCCTTTTTGCTCACACCTGTAACAATCAACTAAAGCCAACTAAACTTTACTTAAGTACAGTTGTGAGGTGCTTTATACTTCTACTCCACTACATTTTAGAAGCCAACGTTTCACTTTTTACTCCACTACATTTATTTGATAACTTTAGTTACTTTTCAGATTCAAATTATTGATACAAAATATAAATCGACTAAAAAAAATTATGATATATTATTATGGATGAAATGCCCGGATGTACACATTTAATGAATCTATATTTATAATCCAACAATATCATATAGCCAATATGACTGAAATGGACATTATATGCATAATGAGTACTTTTACTTGTGGTGCTACTCTGGTGCTATTGATGCTAATACTTTTGAATGCAAATACTTGTAACAGATTATTTTTACACTGTAGCATGACGACTTTTACTGACGTAAAAGATCTACTTCTTCCACCACTTAGCCTCAGCTGTGCCTTGTATTTAGTGCTACTTTGCATGTGTCTGACATCTCTCCAGCTCATTGTCGCAGCTTTATGATATCATAAAAACAAAAGTGACTTTATGTGTTGGCCATTGTGCTTAAAGTTTCCTTATACAAACACACTGCAACGCACATTAACACTTTCTTACAAACACGATAAAACCTTCAGATGTAGGTTAACAAAGACTGTTACTCACTCTCTGGCCATATAAATACACATTTTGGACCCAAGCTTTTATCAATCAAGTGGTTTGGATTTCTTTGCGATGAGCATTATAACCTCACAGAGTGTCTGCGTGAGGTGTACTCCAGTGATGTAATGTTATAAAGTTGGGGAACTTGCCAGATTGAGAAATAACTGTCATAATCAAAGCGGCAGAGGCGGAGAAGTCTTAAATATCGGTACCTCCCTGACTCCCCAAAAAAATTCCCCAAACTGTAGATATTACAACATGAACTTCGTGAGTGTTACAAAAGTCGTGATTGTCTTGTGATTCTCTTGTTGTTGAATTTTAACCAATAATGCACCAACTAAAACAATAACTGATGCAACACGGGGCAGTTTAATGAGTATAATTATAATAATAATAATAATAATAATCAGAACAAACAAAGCAGACAGATTACTATAATATTTAAATTTGTGTGGAAAGACATCAGTAGTCTCCGTCTTTTTGCTTGTTTTTGACCTGTCAGCAGATAATCTGAACATTAAAAGGGGTTGAACAGACGACTGTGAACATAACCGAGGACTCATCCTTTCTCTCTCCTAATGACACTGTGAGTCACGACACAGACGCTGATTACACCGATGACTTCATATCTGGTGATGAGTGTCCCTGCTGCATGCACTGTGGCATCTGTTTAGCTCATTGTCTATAGCCTATAACATGTAACTGGGTCATATGGGATAATGAAGGCAATGGACTTGATGTATTGTGTGTCACATGCACTCTGTAATAGGTGGGATGTAGCTGAGTAAATGTACACAAGTGCTGTACTTGAGTACAAGGCATTTGTAGGTAAACTTCAAAATATCTGAACTATCCCTTTAAGTGCGGATGTTTAAAAGAGAAAGAAAAGTTCAGTTCAAAGGATACCTATTACATACCGTTTTCAGTTTCATACTTATATTTTGTGTTTCTGCTAGACATGTTTACATGCTTTAATGTTCAAAGGCTTCTATAAAGGCTTCTAAACCAAATACTACACAACATGTTCCGGCAGGAATGGGACTCGAAATTGGTAAATAAAAAACATCTGCAACCAAGATTACAGCTATCACTGGCGTCAGCATGTAGCTACATGTGACAGGGTATGTAACGTAAACACTGCAGTAGTAGAGCAGATGACCATATATGGAAAACCGGCTCGGTATGACATCACACGGAGCCAATAGTAGTATGGTAGTAGTTTTTTTTAAACCGGAGCTTTCAGAAAAGTGAGAAATCTGAGATTGTGGCTCAGAGGAATTTCTTTTCAATGCGTTTACTTCACTATTTGACGCCGTGGCCGTGTTTAACATGGACATCCGACATTCTAACATTATAGATATGACAGGAAATACAGAAAAGCATAATAGTTCTCTACGTCTGAGTCCTCACTTTACCCATCCACAACTCCCAGCCATAAATACCGTTGGTGAAAAGGGAGACTAACTTTCACTTTTACCTTGAAATTCTCAGGAATCCTGAGTGCAGTTGGGATTTTCCAAAGTGAGATGAGGCCAGCCCCTCTTCCCAGCCATCATGTGTTTGGGATTAGACTGACTTTGTTAACGTGACGCTGATGGAGCTGAAAGTCTTTAGGGCCACCACAGAGCTATGGTGGTAAAAGGGATAATAGAAGAAGAATTTATTTAAGATGATGAATGGCAACTGTGTATAGAACTGTTAGTTGATTATTAGCTTACAGAAAATCCTCTGCAACTATTTGATAATTAATTGAATTGAGTTTTTTTTTCTTCTTTTCAATCAAAAATACTAATTGGTTTTGGATGGTTTTGGGGTCTCATACAGAATATGAGACTTTCGCTGCAAGTTAGCTAATGTTAGCTTGCTACTTCCACCCACCCAACATGCCTTCATGTTACACAGAAAATTAGCCAAACAAAGTTGTCACCGTGGCGATAGCAATGCGCTTTCCTATGTCAAGTCCACACCCCCACCCTCCACCTTGCTTTTCTTTCTCTCCCCTTTTCCTCAATAGCTACAGACACAGAAATGGCTCATCCTAAGGAAAGCTCATTTGGGACTGGCTCTATTGGCTGTAATTCTGCACCAAGGCTGAATTTCGGGAAAGAGACTTTAGATCCAGTATTAGGGGACCACTAAGGTCTATATAAAAGAGACTTCAGATACAGTATTAGGGGACCACTAAGGCCTATATAAAAGAGACTTCAGATACAGTATTAGGGGACCACTAAGGTCTATATAAAAGACACTTTAGATCCAGTATTAGAGGACCACTAAGGCCTATATAAAAGAGACTTCAGATACAGTATTAGGGGACCACTAAGGTCTATATAAAAGAGACTTTAGATCCAGTATTAGAGGACCACTAAGGCCTATATAAAAGAGACTTCAGATACAGTATTAGGGGACCACTAAGGTCTATATAAAAGAGACTTCAGATACAGTATTAGGGGACCACTAAGGCCTATATAAAAGAGACTTCGGATACAGTATTAGGGGACCACTAAGAAAAAATATTGGGGCTTATATTAAAAGAGACTTCAGATACAGTATTAGGGGACCACTAAGGCCTATATAAAAGAGACTTCAGATACAGTATTAGGGGACCACTAAGGTCTATATAAAAGAGACTTCAGATACAGTATTAGGGGACCACTAAGGTCTATATAAAAGAGACTTCAGATACAGTATTAGGGGAACACTAAGGTCATATAAAAAAGAGACTTCAGATACAGTATTAGGGACCACTAAGGTCTATATAAAAGAGACTTCAGATACAGTATTAGGGGACCACTAAGGTCTATATAAAAGAGACTTCAGATACAGTATTAGGGGACCACTAAGGTCTATATAAAAGAGACTTCAGATACAGTATTAGGGGACCACTAAGGCCTATATAAAAGAGACTTCAGATACAGTATTAGGGGACCACTAAGGTCTATATAAAAGAGACTTCAGATACAGTATTAGGGGACCACTAAGGTCTATATAAAAGAGACTTCAGATACAGTATTAGGGGACCACTAAGGTCTATATATAAAAGAGACTTCAGATACAGTATTAGGGGACCACTAAGGCCTATATAAAAGAGACTTCAGATACAGTATTAGGGGACCACTAAGGCCTATATAAAAGAGACTTCAGATACAGTATTAGGGGACCACTAAGGTCTATATAAAAGAGACTTCAGATACAGTATTAGGGGACCACTAAGGTCTATATAAAAGCATCCAAAGAGCACCATGTCAAATGTTAAAGACCTAAAAATACGCAAACATATCTAGGGTTGGGTACCGAAACCCAGTTCCACTATGGAACCGGTTCCTATGCAACCGGTAGGAATCGGACCGGATTAGAACGCAAATTCCGGTTCCTCATTTCGACTGAAATATTTTACCTCTGTTGATGCGAAACGGACGTAAAAATATCACCCTTTCTCTTTAGCCTACCGTTAGCTAGCTACCGTAAATGTAGGCTACTTTTAAAATGCCATATTTTCCCTCTGGGCTCACCAAAACGGACGTAAAAGCATATTACGGCTACCACATCTATAAAAGAGCCTTTCTTTGATGTCATTTTTCAGTTTTTCAAGAATTGGTTCAGGAATCGGAATTGTTTTAAAAGTACCGGTTCGGCATCGGAATTGTAAAAATCCAAACGATACCCAACCCTAAACATATCCTTTTAATCTCATTTTGACGCAGGTTAGATGGTTATTTTTTTATACACAAAACACAAACTTTTTAAGCAGCATCTAATTTCCTCTTTCTTTCAGTGTATTCATCCAGGATTGGGAATGAGTCACATCCTCCGAAGTCCTGACCTCGTGAGAAAGTAGGCAGTCATCTGTAGTTCAGTCAACTTCCAGGAATCCAGTGTGGGATTCCCCCCCCTCCCCCTCTCAGCACTCCCCCCCCATCTGCCATGTTGGCTGGCTGCTTGCCTCACACAGCTCCAGGCGGCTCTGTCTGTGCTCACACTGGACCCTGCTGATTGGACGAGTGGGGAGAGCTCGTACCTGCCAGGTGGAGGTGAATGCCGCATAATTTTCTGAGTTAAATGGGAGTGGTGGGAGCTCCTCCTACTTCCCTGTCTACTCAAAAGCACCGGTGGCAGCAGCTGAGGAGACAAAAAGAGAAGGAAATGCACAAGTAGCAGACTACTGAACACACATCAGGGAGAAAAACTGCCGTGATAGTCACAGGTAGGCGGTTTTAAAATGTGCATTCTCTTCTTCTTCTGTCTTCTAAAAATGTCAGATTAAGCTCTTTTTTTTTTTTAACCGTGTGTTTCTTTGAAGTTTGAAATCAAACATTCATGAGTTTGTTTAATCTTTAAAATTAGAAATCAGGCTTCCAAGGCACCCTGTCGTCTTCTTTTAACCCTCAGGGTAAATAGTTGGTGATACTGTGGCCCTTTTTGTTACCTTTGACACTTTGCATGAGTCTGTATCAGTTTTACATGCTGCTTTGTTTTGTAATCTAAACCTTGTGACAGAGGAGACTGTAGTCCTCTCAGTCACTCAAATCCTCCTTCATTTGTATATGACCTGGTAGGAGAGTATTTGTGATTCTGAGTGTGGCGATGATGGGAGTGTGAGATGACTGCAGTGTACGGACATTTAGACGTAGCAGAAACGTTTAGTCAAATAATCCAGTTAGTCGATTGGTAGCAGGAAATGGATAAATAGACAACAGTTTTTTGAGAATCGATTTGTTTTTTTTAAAGCCATTTATGTAGCTGAAAAACCAAACAATGGCTGTTTCCAGGCTTTCAAATGTGAGGATTCTGACATTTTGAACCAAATCCATTTGGGGTTTTGGACTTTTGGTCTGACATAACAAGACATTTAAGCCCAACATTATTCTCTTAATTTCAAAAAAATAAAATTAAATCAACCGGTTAATCGATAACAAAAATAGTTGCAGCTCCGATCATCTGAATGATCAGATGGGAAACGTGTGTGTGTGTGTGTGTGTGTGTGTGTGTGTGTGTGTGTGTGTGTGTGTGTGGTGGGGTGTGTGTGTGTGTGTGTGTGTGTGTGTGTGTGTGTGTGTGTGTGTGTGTGTGTGTGTGTGTGTGTGTGTGTGTGTGTGTGTGTGTGTGTGTGTGTGTGTGTGTGTGTGTGTGTGTGTGTGTGTGTGTGTGTGTGTGTGTGTGTGTTGAGTAATCAAACATTTGATGGGTTTTGGCTCCTTGCGCTAGATCATTTGCTGATCTCTTGTCTTTTTTTAATTTTTTTTAATTGTAGAAAATGTTCTGTCTTTTGGTTTGGACCTGGTTATTTAGACAAGAAGAGAAACCTTGAACACACGTTTTCACTGTTTTCTGATTGTTTTTAGTAGACCAAAAGAGGAATCGATTTATCAAGAATGGAGCCTTTTTTAATGCAGTTAAAAATGTTGCCTTTATTAGTTAAATAAATGCTTAATCTTAAACAGTCCCAGTGGTGGAGGAATACCTAACCCAAAGGAAACCGTGTCGGTGAAACTTAACGTGCCATAACATCCCACAATAGTCCACCTGCTGGGTTGACGCCGAGACCCCGGCGGCTCTGCCGTCACCAACCCACTCCTCCACCTCCCCATTGTTTAGTTCATCCCGAGCGTGTATAACTCCCAGATGACAGTTATTTATGGGGAGCTAACAGTGCTGCTAACTGTGAGTCTGCTTGGCCTCGAGGCTGTGGAGTTGCAGAAGCAAGTAGAGCCGTTTTCGTGTGTGTGTATACGAGAGGGGTTGCAGGCGTATCGGTTGTCTTTTGGTAGTTGCCCTCCAGGCTCTTATTTTTATTTTATTTTTTTTTTTTGAGCAGAGTCACACAGGGAACAGATGGTCAATGGCAGTGTGACGCGCTCCTATTGACTTTCCGACTCAGACACAGAGGGCCGGCCCATGCTGCAGTGACACTGACACACAGTCAAATGTGGAGTCTGGCAAAAATATATTGATTTCTGGGTGAGGTTTTGTACTAAATAGGCCTGAACTGGCACGTGTGATTTGATCTTCTCTGACTTTAACTACGTGTGTGAAGAAAAGGGGTAAGTGACATTTATCTAGCAGTGTGAGAAGTGAAGGGATATCTAAATTTAAATGTACAGAAAGGGTGTTTCTTACAGCTTAACCTCTCCCAGTTTTAGAGCTGCAAAACTGCTGAGGAGAAGGAAGTGAAATCAAAGAGTTAACCACCAGTAGGTGTTTTTTTTTTTATTTGCCTTTTTGTTGTCATTTGGCTCAACATGCTTCTTCTTTTTCTGTGTCCTCCTCAGAGTTACGACGCGTGTTCCTGGCAAGCCGACAAGACCAATTGATCGCTCAGACGTGCAGCAAAGATGGCCTCCGCCGCTCCGTTCAGCCGCAGACAGTGGGCGTCCCAGTCACTGAGGGTCACCGCCAAGGAGATGTCCATTGTCTCTGCGCGGGGTAAAAACAACGCCATCGCAGAGCGCTTTTCCAAGTAAGTCCAACCTTGGCTCACTCTGCCTCTCGGGCTTCGACCACGAGTTTAATTAATAATTCACCAGCAGCCACTCCGCATATAAGGCTCTTTTCTTTTTTTCTTCTTCTGTCACCTCAGAAATGAGGTCATGGGTCTTCCTCACAAAACTTTCTCACCACTCAGCCGTTTCGAGTTTCCTCTTTTGTGAAATGATCAGACCATCAGCCACAACCAGTTACTCCAGTTGTGTTGTTTTCTGGTTCCCACACTTTACTGCGTTAAACCGAAGGTGAATTCGTCCAGGGCTTTCCCTCTTTCACCTGTTAAACGTATCCCGTTACTCATTTGTGAATTGAGAAGGTGGTTGCATGGTAGGTGGTTTCCTCTCTGCACTTCCTCCGTCTGACCACTAGGGGTTAGTACTTCTCTGTTTTAAGGGCAATAAACAGTTGGAGGATTTTTTTTTTTCTTCCTCCGTGTGAATAAGAAATGGGCCAGTTTTTGTTTCAGATGATCACATTTGATATGGAACAACATCAGGACTTTTGTCACTGATCCACATCTGTAAAATGCATAATTTTGCAACATACTAACACATTCTCAAAATGTACTTTTTTTTAATTTATTTTTTTTATTGTTTTTTTGTTTAAATAAGACTTTTAAACTAGGGGTCAACCCATACTGGTTTCTCAAGGCCGATGCCAATTATTAGTAGTTAATGAAACCCATATTTGGAACTGATAGGCATTTACAGTAGAAATTTAAAAAAATCTAAGTCAAAATTAAGATTTTGGAATGTTACAAATTCCACAACTTTTTTTTATTTTTTAAAGAATTTTTGGGGGGTGTTTTTTCACTTTTTAAATAGTGACAGTGGATAGACAGGAAAGTGGGGAGTGAGATGGGGGGATGACACGCAGCAAAGGGCCGCAAGTCGGATTCGAACCCGGGCCGCTGCAAAGGACTCAGCCTACATGGGGCGCACGCTCTACTGGGTGAGCTAGAGGGTCCCCGAGAAAAGTTTGTTTAAAGTCTTTAAGCAAGTATTTAATAAATTGGAAACCTACTACCCAGTAACGGAGAGTCAGATAGTGTTTTGGGCGGGACATGAAGTCAGACTCAGTGGTGAGTCAAACTGAAGCAGAGGGACAGACGCAGAGCTGGAGCCGAGCCAAAGTAGACCACTTTTTAGATTCATTAACTTTGTCGGTTATCAGGCAAATAATACGCAGATACAGATGATCTACAAACCGCCAAAAAACGGCCCGATAATCTGTCTATCACTAATTTAAACGAGTGTGATGATATGGAGGTCACACCATGACTGTTTGGATAGGAAAGATAACACGCATGCTTTTACTAGAAATTAGTAAAATACAAATTTTTTTATTTATTTTTTCCTCTTCTGGTCTCTTGAAAATTCTCCAGTTAAACAATATGAGAAAACTTGGTACGTCCTCGATTGCGAGCGGAGGAAGCGAGGAAGAGCCACGAGGAGAGAGGAGTCGAGGCAACAGGCGTTGACCAAATTAAGGCATCCGTGCTCCAGAGCCGTCATTTTACGCCAATAAAATGACGTGCGGCACCGCTGCATCCGTCCCCTGTTTTGTTATTGTCTCTGTCACATGAGCATAACGGCGTTCATGACAACTTTCATATTTGCTTAAATGCAATTCACAACGTGGCATGATGTGATAAGAATGTACGGATGTCATGCAGAATCTTTTTTCACTGGTGCCGAAAAAAAACTTCTGGAAAGAAAAACACCAATGCATCACCGCTGCTCGAGATGCATTTTAGGAATTATGACTCCTTTTTAAGATGGCGCTCTGAGATCGATTTCCGGGTCACAGGCAGCTGGACGGAGGAGATGAGGAGGCACAAAATAAGAGAAATGACAAGAGCTATATATCTGTCTTTTTAGTTTAGAAGCAGAGGTGAAACCAAACATTGAATCCTCTTGTCCCTTCCTGTGCTGCGTCCTGTGTGACTTAACGTAGGTCGAAGATTTTCCATTTGTAACACATGAAATCATTTGTTTTTGGAGAGGAGCATAGTCCTTTTCATGTTAGTTTCCTGGCTGTGTACAGCAGGATAGTGTAGGCCCAGCAGTTTGTGATGATGGGCGGTCTGACCAGAAATGTTTTCCTATTCACCTCAGGTACCAGATGGCAGCAGAGGAGGGAAATGCAGAGAAGAAGAAAGCGGTAGGTAACTTTTTATTCACTATGAAATATGTCCGTTCACTCCTTCACAGGGGTGGAAGAAGTATTGAAATGCTACACCACTCTACTATAAGTTAAAGTCCTGCATTCAAAATTAAATCTGTAGGGGTGTAACGCAGTGGTGGGACAAGTATTCAGATCCTTTACTTAAGTAAAAGTACTAATACCACACTGTAAAAATACGCTGTGACAAGTAAAAGTCCTGCATGCAAAATGGTACTTAAAGGACAATTCCGGCGCAAAATGAACCTAGGCATATTTTCAGTTGTGATTGAACTGTATTTTTTGAGGAACTATAGGGCACCTAACATCTACAGGTCCCGCGGAGACGTTTTTAGTTTAATAGTCGACTCGGAAGAAAGAGAACGTTTTGACCATAAACTACATCAACACAACAGTATGTGGAGTTAAACTGGACGGGCCCAATAACCTCTGAATAGTTGTGCTTGTTGTTAAACTGCAATGTGAGCAGCAGCAAACTTTTTTTTTTTTTTTTGTACAGCCCTATTTCTGATCCTGGTGGTGGCAGAAATTTTGCCATGGTGGGCCGCCACTACGAAATCAACATAGAGGAAACCCTGTCTGTATTTGTATTTTGATTTATTTAAACAGGGACAACGTACAATATACATTAACCTTAGACAGGAGAGATGCATTATACCAGGTTGTAGCACATGTGCTAGTTTCCACCTGTAGTCCCTGTACACTTACAAAGTTCTCAATGCTTGGGTTTACATGTATGGACCCTCATTATGCTACCGTTTAAGTGTGGCACTATTTTGAGCCTTGTTAGTGGTGTAGAAATGGTAATTTACCAAGTGCCCCAAACGCTAGCATTAGCAGCTAATCACCAGTTTTGCGGTAGCTTGTTTAAAGCTAGAGACTGATTTGATTCGCATGAAAACATATCCCGAGAACGGTCGACACATAGGTTATTAACCCCTAGGTTCATTTTGCGCCGGAATTGTCCTTTTTAAGTAAAAGTATGTAAGTGTCATCAGGAAAATGTACTTAAAGTATTAAAAGTACTCGGTGCAGAAAAATCCTCCCACTTTAGAAAGTGGAAAGGATCCAACCCGTTGTGTGTTTAATGGTCTAATCATTTCAGTTGGACTTGTAGGCCCTTATATTGTCAGCTAGTTTAATTTATAATAAAAACACGTGATTTTATAAACCACGTGTTTTGTGTGCAAAAATCTTAATGTGTAAAGTAACTAAAGCGGTCATATGAATAGTAGAAAGTGGCATGAAAAGACTCCAGTGAAGTGCTAGTACCTCAACATTTGTACTTAAGTACAGGACTTGAGTAAATGTACTTAGTTTCCTTCCAACACTGGAATTTTACTGTGCAAATTGTAATTGCTGATTTTACATGCTGGTTAATAGATCTGATTGAGGAGGACTTAATTTAAGCTACTTTTATAAACTGTTGTGTAGTTCAAAGACCCTGCACACCCATGGGTATTAACTTTTGGTTTTTTACCTGATGTAGGACTGTGTGGGCACGCACAGACAGGCGCTCTCCTGTTATTGTTTTGCAAGACAAGCTACAACTTAATCCTTATGAGCGCATGGAGTTTTATAATCCCAGCATAGTCCACCCTGAGAATGTCTGTCTGATCAGGGCCTGTAGTTTTATTATAACGAATCGTATTGTACAAGTTCTTCATGTGTCTTGTATGTCAAATCAAAGTAGCTGGTAACTATAGCTTTCAGATAAATGTAGTGCAGTATGTCCCTCCTAAATTGTGAAGTCGAAAGTAGCTTAAAATGGAAAAGTGAACAGTTCTTGAAAAGATCTACTCGTTTACTTTCTAGGGCTGCACAATATATCTTTTTTTTTTTTTTTTTTTAATCAACCGACTCAATAAAAGCATTGCGAAAGGCTGCAAAATATCGCGAAAGACACTCCGAGATTTGTGGTAGATGAAAGAAAATGGCAGAAAATAAAGTTAAATCGTTATTGCCACATTCAACATTATCGCATATTGCTTATTTTCCTCCCATCGTGCAGCCTTACTTTCACCACTGCCTCTCTGCTAGAAATGTCTTTATTTATCCTAAGGTGAGACATGTGGTGTTCAGCATCTCCACACACAGCAGCAGCAGCAGCAGCAAACGTAGGTGAGCCGTGTTAGCGTCTGCTGTCATGCAGCGGTGGTAACGAGACGCCCCCGTCCCACCTGATCTGTGTGGGAAGGCTTGTTAGACGCTGTCACTGTGGGGATCGAGCACAGCAGGGAGGGTGTGCAGGGTCGGAGCGCTTCTTTGCAAGCTCCGGTCGGCATGTTGCTTTTACTTTAGCACAGCCACACCTTGTCCCCCTTTTTGGTCATTGGTATGAATTTGATTAAAGGAAATCAACAAGCTTCACTGTACATTCCTTCTTTTTTTTTTTTTTTAATAGATCTAATCTAGTTGGTAATTTTTTTACATGTATTCGTGTGAGCAAACTCCTCAAAAAATGGGAACTCCATAATGATAACTGGCTCTTTAACTAGAAAAAGATCTCTGACTAGGAGGCAGTTCACTGAGGAGTGATGGTTAAAGTCTGATTATGGAAAAATTATTGTTGTATGCAGCATCCTGATTGGTGGAAAATGCTTGCAGAAAGAGGCTGTTGTCAGGTAAACATGTCACTGTCAAAGAGGCTGAAGCGAAAAGTTGACGTGGAAAAGCCCAGCTTTAATGCTGAATGACTGATAAGCAGGCTATGCACTTGTCATGCATGCCTCATTTGCAATGAAATGATGTTGTTGCAAAATAATACAACCAGCATCATCATCATCATCATCATCATCATCACTCAAACATACCGATCGCGTCATTCACGTGCATATTAAGTAGCTCCAGATTGTCCGCTCCAGCGGAGAGTTTGGTTTGTTCAGCCAGCAGTGAGGTTAACAAGAATTTGTGAAAATTTCCAGATTCCCGGCAACCTAAAACAGTTAGACTAAAACCGATCGCTTTTGTTTTAGCTTGTTTGTAAAAATTCGCTATTTGCAGAGTAGAGCTGTGATTGCGTAAAACAGCGCGGTGGACTGAGCAGATTGAAATATAGATTTCTACATGTTTATGCCGGTCTACACAGGTGAGTGTATTGACTTTCTACTCCCGAAGGTTTAATTGTAGCCTATTTACAGAAAAGAGACCAGCGTGGGTTCATCTGCCCCAGCGTGCGTGTGCGTGTGCGTGTGCGTGTGCGTGTGCGTGTGCGCGTGTGTGTGTGTGTGTGTGTGTGAATAGAGATGTAAATACAGGGGGCTGGGTTTTTGCTCTAAATGATAAATAACAGAACACATTTTTTTCCTCTTTTTACATTTTTTGAATTCATGAATATTCTGCGGGCCAGACTAAAAGCTTTGGCGGTGAGCCGCCAGTTGACGTTGGCTGCTCTACAGCGACACTAGCGGCTGGCTGACCAAATTGCTCTTCCTGCAATGCAAACGGGGGTAAACACGGGGGATTTGAATGGGACTTATGTATCGATACTCGCGGCTTAAAAATCAATACGTTCTGGGGGAGGGAGGGAGAGAGGGAGAGAGACCTTGCTGTGATGCAGTGCACAATAATGGTGTCAATAGGTGACCGCAAAGGCCAATCCACATTACACCTCTTACGTTCCAAAAATGTAAGAATATTTCAAGAAGAATTTGCAATTATTAACAACTCTGGGATTAGATGCATTACATTTTCCTTTTTAAGATCTTGGGCCTGCGTTATCGGTGTTGTAATTAAGAACCGCTGTTGGACATGGTCATTTTTCAAAATCGTGTATTGCGATGCGTATATGGTGGCCTCTGTATCGTGAGGCAATACCCGGCCCTACTGTCCACTCTTAGTCTTGTTGTGTTGCTGGTTACTTTCCAGTTAATTTTAATGCCGCACATTATGCGGGAATTTTTCTTTTGTTTGTCTTTTGCTCTCACTGCTGTGACTTGATGAAATGGTTCTGTTAGGGCTGGGCGATATGGCTGAAAACTGTATCAAGATAGAAGTGTTTCATATCGGTCGATATCGATAATTATTGATATTTTTTTACCTATTTTTAAAATAAGGACCAGGAGAAAAATATATTAAATTTAAACATTTTTATTTTAAACTTAACCTTCCTCTGATTATAATCCCCTCAGTTATAAAAGCAGAAATGTCAACACAACCATGGAAGCACTCAAATAATTAAAATGTAAACATAAGTCTAAAATCACAGTGAAGAAACAATAAGTAAGAATTGCTTAATAAGGTGTAATAAAATGGTGTAAAGTGTTAAATATAAACATAGAGAAACCTGAAACCTGAGAAGAACTATTTTCTGCAGCTTTAGTGCTAGGTTGGTAACCTGGCTTCTGGACAGCGCTCAGCACGTCTGCCTCCGTTATTTCTTTGTAGCGTTTAGTAAGGCGCTGATGCAGAGTACCTCTCCATGGCGGTCTGCTGCTTGTAGCGTTTAGTAAGGTGCTGATGCAGAGTACCTCTCCATGGCGGTCTGCTGCTTGTAGCGTTTAGTAAGGCGCTGATGCAGAGTACCTCTCCATGGCGGTCTGCTGCTTGTAGCGTTTAGTAAGGCGCTGATGCAGAGTACCTCTCCATGGCGGTCTGCTGCTTGTAGCGTTTAGTAAGGCGCTGATGCAGAGTACCTCTCCATGGCGGTCTGCTGCTTGTAGCGTTTAGTAAGGCGCTGATGCAGAGTACCTCTCCATGGCGGTCTGCTGCTTGTAGCGTTTAGGTAAGCGCTGATGCAGAGTACCTCTCCATGGCGGTCTGCTGCTTGTAGCGTTTAGTAAAGGCGCTGATGCAGAGTACCTCTCCATGGCGTTCTGCTGCTTGTAGCGTTTAGTAAAGCGCTGATGCAGAGTACCTCTCCATGGCGGTCTGCTGCTTGTAGCGTTTAGTAAGGCGCTGATGCAGAGTACCTCTCCATGGCGGTCTGCTGCTTGTAGCGTTTAGTAAGGCGCTGATGCAGAGTACCTCTCCATGGCGGTCTGCTGCTTGTAGCGTTTAGTAAGGCGCTGATGCAGAGTACCTCTCCATGGTGGTCTGCTGCTTGTAGCGTTTAGTAAGGCGCTGATGCAGAGTACCTCTCCATGGCGGTCTGCTGCTTGTAGCGTTTAGTAAGGCGCTGATGCAGAGTACCTCTCCATGGCGGTCTGCTGCTTGTAGCGTTTAGTAAGGCGCTGATGCAGAGTACCTCTCCATGGCGGTCTGCTACTTGTAGCGTTTAGTAAGGCGCTGATGCAGAGTACCTCTCCATGGCGGTCTGCTGCTTGTAGCGTTTAGTAAGGCGCTGATGCAGAGTACCTCTCCATGGCGGTCTGCTGCTTGTAGCGTTTAGTAAGGCGCTGATGCAGAGTACCTCTCCATGGTGGTCTGCTGCTTGTAGCGTTTAGTAAGGCGCTGATGGAGAGTACCTCTCCATGGCGGTCTGCTGCTTGTAGCGTTTAGTAAGGCGCTGATGGAGAGTACCTCTCCATGGCGGTCTGCTGCTTGTAGCGTTTAGTAAGGCGCTGATGCAGAGTACCTCTCCATGGCGGTCTGCTGCTTGTGTGGTGTAGCAGCTGCAGATGTTGGACGTTGCTGGCAAATACGGTTGCTCCAAAGTGTGAGCGCGGCTAAGGTGGTGAAACAAGTTTGCGGTAGTGTTGGTGGGGACGACGGTCAGACTTATAAAATCCCCAAAACTGCCATACTGACTTTTCCTGTTTTATCAACAATTTCCTCGCTCGCTGCGGCACTCACTTTCCACTTATCGCTCCATGCCGCCGGTTCTGTTATTGTAGAATCCAACACGAGACAGCGATGTGGCGCAACCAAACTTGATACTGTTACATGATTGGCTGTTAGAGTGTCACTCCCTACGTTGCTAGGTTACCAGAGAGCGAGTGCCTTTGTTCATGCAACCAAACTTGCTTCGTAACTTCTGGTTTCTTCCGAAGAAGAAAAACAAGTTATCGAACGTTTTATCGAACGCATTTTCTATTGATATTGATTACGTGTCTATCGCGATACATATCGTTATCGTTTTATCGCCCAGCCCTAGGTTCTGTAGCATTTATTTTTTTGTCTTTCTGGCATCCATCATCCCCCTCAGTAGAAAAAGTAAAGCGAGTAGAGACAGGAAAGGTAGTCGAAGGTGTTGCTATGGAATGCGGCCCCTAAAGCAAACCTTGGATAGAGATAGGAGTCGGGACGGCTTATCAGAACGTTATTCTTCATCCATGTTTAGTCTCCATGCACTTCTTTGTGAAGGTTTTTTTGTATTTTTTTCTCTAGCACTTTTTTTTTGTTTTTTTTCCTCATTTCCTGGACTTATTTTCCCTCTTTCCCTCACTGACTCTGTTTCTGATTTTCTCTCCAACCCCGCCCCTCGCCCCCCTTCACTCCCTCACTGTTTCCTTCTCTCCTTCCTTCACTGTGTGCTGTAGGAGGTGGGGGGGTGGGGTGGGCTGGGCTGGTTACTTCATGCTGCTCTGATCACTTCTCAAGGCGCTCACATCTGGAACAGCTTGTAGCCAGCCAGCACACACACTCAACTCGCGCGTGCGCGCACACACTTTTTTAAAACTCTCAACGCCAACTGGACAGCCGGGTCTTCAGCGACTCTCTCAGGTTTTTACTTTCTACTTTTGGTTGTGTTTTTTTTTTTTTTCCCAGCTTTTTGTTCTGTATCCAGCATGATTCAGGTTCATAGACTTGCATGCTGAGCAGCTCTTTGTCTTGTGTGTGTGTGTGTGTGTGTGTGTGTGTGTGTGTGTGTGTGTGTGTGTGTGTGTGTGTGTGTGTGTGTGTGTGTGTGTGTGTGTGTGTGTGTGTGTGTGTGTGTGTGTGTGTGTGTGTGTGTGTGTGTGTGTGTGTGTGTGTGTGTGTGTATCCAACATTGATAGAATTCATTGACCAAACTGAAAGCAGATTCAGAGAGCAGCTAACATCCCCTCAGTGTGTCCGTCTTTAATAGAAATAGTGAGTCATCGTTGGTAAAGTGTTTGTGTTGCTGGCAGTTATCTTCTCTGCCTTCTCACTACTCATCGTAAGTCCTTTTTTTAATTTATTTTTTTATTTTTTAACAGGATTCCATACTGCACATCTGCACCAGAGGACTTTAGGCTACTGCTGTTAATCCATTAAGCTATTTAACTATTTCACTTTCAGTGAAACTGAACTGAGTCTATCTTTGGGTTTTGACTGTTAGTCAGACAAAACAAGCGGTTTGAAGACCTTACCTTGAGTTTCAGGGACGTTGTAATGGAAGTTTTTCACTTTTTCCAGCCATATTACAGACTGTTATGCGTAATTAATCTTTTGTTTTTTTGACACCGACACACGATAAGTTGCAGGCCTCTTTTTGTCTTCTAGATCTGCAACCTGTTGAGTTAGAGCTGAAATAATCAGTTGATTCACCAGTTTTTGTTTTTCGATCGACCGTAAACTAATTGGCAACTAGTTTTAAGAGTTGATGAGTCATTTTTTTCAATCAAAAAAATGCCAAACCTCGCATAGCTCCGGCTTCTCAAATGTGAAAATGTGATGATTTGCTTTGTCTTGTGATAGTTAACTATGTAAATATCTTTTGGACTGTTTTAATGGAGTTTCCAGGATATTTTATTGACAATCGATTGTACCGAGAAAATAATCAGCAGATTAATTCATAATGAAAATCATTGTTAGATTCACTAGAGCAACAAATGGGTGTTAATCTGCCACTGGAAACTGTCCCCAACAAAGGCACCATCGTTGAGTAACATTTCATTAAAAACTACAGTGACCAGCTGTTTTGAAAAAGTCTTTATTTGTGAGCCATTTTTAAAGATTTATATATATATATATATATATATATATATATATATATATATATATATATATATATATATATATATATATTTTTTTATTTTTTTTTTTGTAGGAACCATTGAGTTTAGAGCTGAGAGCCACAGACTAGGTGTGAAAGTATTGAGAGACGGGCTAACGCATTTTCTTTTCGTGAGTTTTGGTGACAATGCCATGGCAGTCTTATCTTTTGAACCAAGCCTTGGGGCGCAGGAATTGATTGCATTTTAGGTTTCAGACTGAAAAGGAGTGTCAACAACAGCTGAGTGCTTGTTTTTATTTTATTTATTTTTTCCTCTTTCTCTGCAGGTTGTAGAACCTCTTCCCTCCACACTGCGCAGCGGGAATCTGAGTGTTTTAAAGAAACGCTGGGAACAGCAGCAGCAGCCGTCCAGCCACAGAGCCCAACGTCAAGCCTGCAGCCCTGCCGACGCTCCGATCCACATCAGCCAACCCACAGGCCCCAATCCTAGACCCACATCGCAGATTGAGAACCAGCCAGACTCCCTGAAAACCACCACACTCTCACTAGACCAGCGTACTGAGCCGGAGACGCAGGTTCACGCCGAGACCGGCTCCAACCAGCTGCAGTCAGCTCGACCCCAGGATCTGAGCGACATGGAGGAGAAGCCCAGCAGAGATTCAGAGGGGCACGAGGGAGCAGCAGCTGAAGTACCGGACTCTGAGAGGCCAAGTGTTCCCCTCAACAGCCTCAAGATGATGTTTGAGAAGAGAGAGAACCTGACCGACGAGGTGAGTCTTTTATCTGACTGTCATGGTGACCAGCAGGTTATGGCGTTTGTCCTTATCTGAGTCAGAAGTTACGAGGTGTGAGGTGTAACCGTCTGAAGAGAGAACTTTCTTTTAGTTTCATCTTGAGGCGGATTTATGCTTCTTCGGAGACTCTACGCAGAGCTTTCGGTGTGGCCTACGCAAGTGGCCTGAAGTTTATACTTGTGCATTGGTGCCGAAGTCTCTTAAAGAGAATAGGTGTGAGTGTGTGTGTGTGTGTGTGCGGAGTGTGTGGAGTGTGTGGTAGAGAGAGTGAGAGTGACGGTGATTAGCGAGTACAGACTCGTCATAGTGAGAGAAACGGTGTCTCCCCTGTGATTTCTGACCGTGGTGGGAAATCTGTAGCAGGAAAAGTTAACTCTTCTTGATTTCATATTTATGGAGAAGTAGAACCTGGAAATGAGGGGGGGAGGGGGGAGAATGTGTCGCTACCAGGGCGGACCAATCGCAGTTGTTGCAGTCTGCGTCGCCGCGACGTTTAGTTACATTTCTTGTTAGGTGCAGGTCGGGCTACGGCGCGGGGTCGGTAACTCCACGTAACTACTGGACGTACTTGGCCACGGCGTCCATTTTAAGGCAGAAGCATAAATTGGCCTTCAGACAGAAAAATTATCATGATTGACTTTCTTTTTTTTTTTTTTTTTAACTTAATCTAAAACCAGCTTGTTCTCGAAGAGGTCAGATCCCTCCAGTGCTGTCATGCTGCTAGTCACATGGTGCAGCTTCACTTCACCATCCCTCCACAAGCAAACTCAGCTGACTCGCCGACATCCCCTCGGCAAGCATCAGTGACCGGAGCGTCATGCACCCCCGGGGCAGCTGACTGTTATTTGTGGAGCATAAAAGTCGAGGCATATAACATCCAGTCATGCCTTCGCTCGAGGCGTGTAAAATGTAAAGTGCTCCTACTCGAGGTGTGACATGTTAACAACGGCCATGCTGTGTTTCCTCAACACAAGAGCGTCCATTTACGACAGGAAGAGAATATTACAAGCCATTATGAGGCGTTTTGGTAAATGAACAACTTGCAAAACACTAAATACTTTTTTCTCTGCACTGTACTGTACATGATTGATCAGAAGAAAAATGGCACCACGGTGATTAAAATTGTCTGTGCACATAACACACATACCAAGGCCTGAAATACACAAACGGGACACATGCACTTGCAAGGGTACCTCTGCAAGGCGAACTCCCACAGACTGAGCTACTGCAGCCCCCAGCGAACAAGTTGTGATAAACCAGTTACATTATACCTGCTCAGCACCAAATGACAGACACCGTTAGCGTCTAGCTGGTGTACATAGTGGAGCATTTGGCACATAAAGAAACTGATAATTATTCCATCAGGAGTTGGTGGAGACCAAAAATGGGAGGTAAAACGAGAGAATAATTGGACTTAAATTCATCAGGTGGACACAAACAAGACTCCAAATGGACAATAACAGGGTTTCCACGGGGTCTTTTAAAAAATCTATTTCTAAATTTAAGGCCTTTTTTAAAAAGTCCTTTTTAAAGTATTGCGTTCTAGGTAAAATAATTTAATTTGAAACGGGTGTTAATCTTCCTACGTCCATGGAACGCTACCTCTAATGCTCATTGAAATGTTTGGTTACACTTTACTTGAAGGTATCTACATAGGAGTGACACTGTCATGAACGTATTGTAAACATTATAAACAGTCAAAGGCAGAGGGACCGCAGGGTTAGCTAACGTTAGCTGTTCCCAGACAACGGAGTAAAGCGAGTTGAAAGTTGATTCTTTCTTTCGATAGTCCAAATATATAATTTGCTTGTGTCGCTATTATTCTATTTGATTATATATTCTTAAATATCCTTCATAAAGGTCTTAATATTTGACTTGGTGCAGAAACCCTGAATAATGTTGCTCTGTAACTGCTTAGTGTGTGAATAAGCAGCTGTTCGCTTACACCTTTTTTGACATAAAGTTGATATGGTAGTGTTTACAGCTTTTCTCCTGCCCATAAGGGACCAAAAAAAATCCACTGAAGGGAGTAAAGACAAAAGCAAGGAAAGGTGAAAGCAAACTTGCAATACTTGACTCTCTTTGAGTTTCCATTTCCTTTCCTGCCTGACTGGATTCTGTGAGATAGGAGCAGCTTCATTAGATAAGTTCAGAGAGCAGACGGCAACTCCTGTATCTTGGAGCCAACCCCCACCCCAGGCAAACGGCCACTCCTTAAGAATTTCTGCTCGTCCATTCCTGTAAATCTTTCTTTTTATGAGCAGGAACATGTTTTTATTTTTTTTAATTTTTTTGTCCCAGATAAGTCTGCCAGACGAGCAGGCTCTAACATTACCCATCACCAAGCATGCGTGGAATGTCATTTTTAAAAGATAAGGATGTTATTTTTTATTTTTTTTTGTCAACAAATTCAAAGAAAAGACCAAAACCAACATTGTTAGTCTATTAATACTTTCTGACTTCCTGTCTTTGGCTCTCGGCTCCAAAGCCCATTGGTTCCTACTGAAGAAGTAAAACTTAGATGTGTCACAAAATGTAACCTTTCAGCAATTAATCCCAAACGGCCCTGTAGATTTTTAAAAGACTAGTTTGACATTTTGGGAAATGCTTTCATTCACTTTCTTGCTGAAAGTTAGATGAGAGGATCAATTCCACTCTCGTATCCCTACGCTAAATATAAAGATTCAGCCAGTTAGCTTAGCTTAGCACAAAGACTGGAAACCAGGGGAAACGGCTAGTCTGGCTCTGTCCAAATGTAAGAAAATCCACCTTAAGCTAATTAATACGCACGTAGCTTTTTTTTTTTTTTTTTGAATCTGTACTAAAGAGGAAAACAAGTGTGAATGACAGGTTGTGGTTTTACTGGGAGTTGTGTACTGTTCAGCCAGGCTAGCGGTTTCCAGTCGTTATGCTAAGCTAACTGTAGCGCTGGATTTACTGTACATCTATGAGAGGGGTATCCATCTTTTTATCTAATAGAACTGTATTTCTTTTAACAAATAGACTATTTTCAAAATCCCATTTTCATTTTCTTACTCAGGATTTTGATTATCAGCCGCAATGTTGTAACAGTCTAATGTAGACTAACCACGAGCTGTGAGATTGCCAGAAGTCCAAACAAATTCCACCTTCTTTTTAAAAAAACAACCTGTTTTTATTCACAATTTCATGGAAAAGTACTACACTTCCCACCATCCTAAAGTGTAACGTAGTCTGACTGATGGACCTCGCTGGTGCCATGGAAATGTTTACTGCACCTGTGAACTAGGGGTGGTAGGGTTCATGAAAAAACACCCGAACCGCTCGGTTCGCTAGTCTCGGTTTGGAGCATGTGTGTACCGCACGGTTCCTCAGTACACTGTTAATGTGCACTAACCTCTTACTGCCGTAGTGCCCACTTTATACACCTATGTTAAAACACTTACTGGAAATGACGAGCGGGATGGGCGTGACAAACGCAACCCATGGCAGCTGATTGGACGATTGCGTCACATGGGTCTGGCTGGTCCCAAATTTCAAAACAGACTGTCATGGCGGCTCGTTCAGAATACGATCTCATATTGTACTAAAATAGTTCACCGAAACGTGTTTCTGAAAACATTTTAAGCGAGAAATGGGCCATGCAGTTGCTGAATCTGTCTTCATTTCAGATCGACAAAGGTCAGTTTAAAAGATTTTCATCAGATTTTGAGAGACACCGAGCCGACCGCTCCTCAAGTGGAGTGGGGTGCCGCTGCAGGTCACGTCACGTCACCTGCAGAAATGTCAAGTGGGAGAGAGGCTGCCCAAAGCTGGAGGATGCGCCAGCGTCGTTTATAGTCTGGTGTGTGGGAACATTTTGGATTTCACGTTACCTATATGGAAATAAAACAATATGGAACTGCCACTGTGCACGTTTTGTGCAACATGCATTCAATATGCTAATTTTAGCTATATGCTGAAGTATATTCTGGAGAGTTAAAGAAAAAATAAGAAACCGTACTGAACTGAAAACCGTGACCCTAAAACCGTGATACGAACCGAACCGTGGGTTTTGTGAACCGTACCACCCCTACTGTGAACGGCTAGTGAGCTGCTGCCGTTCTCTTAATACATCCATGGCTGCTACCACTAAATTGTGATACACACAGTCTTGTCCCTTTTTTGCCTTTTTTCTGTTTTCCAAATTAGTTTTTTGCGCCGAAATATATGCCAAATGTTCTATGGTCACAATTTATCTCGTAGCTGGTCCAGGCCTAAAAAACATTTTTATATAAGGATTTTCTGCAATGTCAATGGAGTGATTGAATGAGAAATTCACTTCCTGAGCCATTCAAAAAGCGGGCGGTCACTGTTAGCTCTACAGGGCGGAATATGTGGGAGTAAGAATAAGAAAAGTACCGAATGGCTCCAGACATTAAACCGGAGATGTTTTTTGTTATCTATCTATCTATCTATTGATCGCTGTTCTAACAAAGACTTTGTTTTTTCACCACAACTTAACCTCCTACAGTATGTGGGCCCTTTTTAAAAAATGAGATCAAGGAGCAACTCTGGGGAGTTGGGAGGGTCTTTTACTGCATGCTGCATGGTTGTCTTTACCAAAGGAGGGATTGTTTTAGGGAAATCCTCCAGCAGTAACACGAGATCTGTACAGTTCTTGTACAATAGTGTCCACTGTATAGCTGAAGCTGGGCCTTCTGCTTCCCTTTTGTTGAGCTCCTCTTCTCAGGGCCGATGATGTCATGGTGCAAGCGCATTACTGCAGACAGCTGATTGTGCGCTCTGAGCCTCTTCAGACTGTCTTTTTTTCCCCCCCCTCCCCCCACCTCCCTCAGGCTATCAAAGCTCTCCTTCTCCCCTCCACACCTCATCAATCATCCTTGTTGTCCACTTCTCTGCTCCTCAGCCCTCTGTCCATCTCCTCCCTGTGTTCTCCCTCAACCCTCCCTTCTCTTTCTAGACCTCGACCTCCACTCTGTCCTTTCTTTTTTTTTGCGGTGTGGCTCAAGGGGGAGCAAAGTTTGTCGGTCCAGACTGAAACATATCTCAACAACTATTTGATGGATTGCCTTGCAATTTTGTACAGACATTATTGGTCCCCAGAGGAGGAATCACTGTCTTTGGTGATCCTCTGATTTTTACTTTAGCGCCACCAGCAGGACAAAGTTTTTACTTATCCTGTGAAATATCTCATCTTCTAGATATATTGGCACAAACTTTTGTACACAGAATTTTGTAAAGACATTCATATTCCTCAGAGAATCATTTCTAATGACTTAATAACCCTGACTTCCCCTTTTTTAGCACCACCATGGGGTTCACATCTGTGGTGGAGTGAAATACTAGTCTGGCTATCACCAGGCCAAGCTCGATCTTTTAAGATTGACCATCAGTCTGGGGAGTCTGCTCTGTATTTTCTACTGCACGAGAGGCGTGATCAACTGGCATAGTTCAAATGACTCTGTACGCGATTGGATAGTCCCTCAACCAATCAGACCAGCGAGCCGGGTGACTTAGCAGCGGCATCGTGTTGTTGAATGTAAACGTAGCGCGCCAGGTGGATAAGCCCGTTTGTGATTGGTCCCCGCAAAAATTGTAACAGAAGCAGGAGAGATAAACGTACAGGTTTCCAGCCTGAGCTGCAGGGCGAAATCAAATCGCCGGCAGATCGGCCTGGGTTTACCCAGTCTAGTGAAGTACTGTATCTCAACAACTATTAGATGGATTACTATGACTTGATTCGGGGCACACATTTACCTTTCTCTCAGGATCATTTGTATTAACTATGGTGGCCCCCCTTTTAGTTTTTCATCTAAAATTTAGACCTGCAAAACCCTACGTTAGCATGACCTGACAATATTAGCCTTTCGCTCAAAGCCCCACTAGCTAGCATGGCTATAGTCTAAAATGAATTCTCTCCCCACCCCCCACCCACCCACCCACCCGCGTAGCTTCATAACCAATAACCCCCTCTCCACTCCC